>NC_041383.1:437692273-437696594 GCF_002162155.2 Triticum dicoccoides
GAATTTCTTCTGTCCCCCTGTGTTCGGCGGGCAAGGCTCTTCATAGTCGTCCTCGTTGGGCGGCCCCTTCCCCTTGTGTTCAGCGTTGAGCTTGGCGGCCTGTTTAAAGACCCAACAGTTTCTGTTGGTATGATTGGCAGGATTATCGGGGGTGCCATGAATCTGGCAAGGCCGATCAAGTATTCTGTCCAAACTGGATGGACCATCTCTGTTTCCTTTGAATGGCTTCTTCTGTTGACCGGGTTTGGAGCCACTAAATCCGGCGTTGACCGCTGTGTCTTTGTTATCGTTTAGACGCTTGTGCTTGTTGCATCGCGGCTTGCCATTGCCTTCCCTGGCTTCGGAGGTGCCTGGGTCGCTGGTGATATTGCTTCTACGAGCTAGCCAACTATCTTGTCCCGCGCAAAAGCGGGTCATAAGTGCGGTAAGGGCTGCCATGGACTTCGACTTTTCTTGGCCGAGGTGTCGAGCGAGCCACTCATCTTGGACGCTGTGTTTGAAGGCCGCGAGGGCTTCAGCATCCAGACAATCCACAATCCGGTTCTTTTTAATTAAGAACCTGGTCCAGAGCTTCCGGGCTGATTCTCCAGGTTGCTGGATTATGTGACTAATTTCATCGGCGTTTGGGGGCCGAACATAGGTACCTTGGAAGTTGTCTCTGAAGGCATCCTCCAAGTCTTCCTAGCTACCAATAGAGTTTTCTGGGAGGTTGTTTAGCCAATGCCGTGCTGGTCCCTTAAGTTTTAGGGGGAGGTATTTGATGGCATGTAGCTCATCACCGCGGGCCATGTGAATGTGGCGAAGAAAATCTTGAATCCATACTGCGGGATCTGTTGTGCCGTTGTATGATTCAATGTTCATGGGTTTAAACCCTTCTGGGAACTGGTGCTCCATTACCTCATCGGTGAAGCATAGGGGGTGTGCGGCGCCTCTGTATCGGGCAGTGTCACAACACAGTTCAGATGAAGTCCGTATGCGGTTTTTGGCCCGGGTGAGGTTGTGCTTGTCGCGCCAGGCCTGATGGCCATCTTCTCACGCTGGGGCACTCCCCCTTGATCCATAGATTGATCTAGTATGACCGGCTCTATTGTCCAGGTCCCGTCGTAGGTCATACATGTATCCTGCAGCTATTGTCTTTTTGCCTCTACGGCGAGATGGTGTGGGCTGCTGTTCGGCTTGAGTTGCCGATCTGTCCCGGCCATGAGGTGGTCGGTTAGGTTCGTCAGCAGCGTTACGTGTTGTCGGTATAGGCTCCAGGGCCTCATCATCGAATTGGGGTAGCAACTTGCGCTTTGGGTAACACTTAGTTGGGTGTTCGAGGCCATATTCCTCGTCTGCTAGGTCATTAGTCCATCTGTCATTGAGCAAATCCTGATCAGCTTGAAGCTGTTGCTGCTTCTTTTTCAGGCTTCTTGCAGTGGCTATTAGCCAGCACTTAAATGCTCTTGTTCGTGGGGTTCCTCCGGCATGATGAAATCTTCGTCGCCGATGCTTACATAATCCTTGGAGGGTGGTAGATAATTACTATCCTCCGAGTCCTTGTTCCCGACCGGTTCGTCAGGGTTAATTTACCCATCCTCCCAATCATCCTGTTCGGATGTTGGCTCGATAGGGGCTTCAGGGTCTTCGGCATTCTCCGGAGTGTTATGGTCTCCGGTGCCGATGTTGCCGTCTTTGTCGCGACGCGATTTTGAGTGGCGCCACTGACGTCGACGCTTCAGAGGTGCTTCAGCAGGTTTGTCCTCAACCGGATCCTTCCTGATGTCATCGTCATTCTCTTTGGGTGTGTCCACCATGCACACGTCGTATGTGGAAGTGGTCGTCCAATGTCCGGTGAACGGCGGGTTCTGGCTCTTCTCCTCTTTGGAATCATCGTCCATACCATTGATTTCTTCGAAATCGTAGTCGAGCATGTCGGTTAAGTCCTCGACAGTGGCTACGAAGTGGGAGGTGGGTGGGGCGTAAAATTCCCCGCTCTCAGCCCCTAGTGCAGGCTGGGCGTAGTTCGGCAGTAATTCTTTCGCAATGGCGAGAGACCACATTAAGTCAAGGGCCTCGTTTAAGAGCGAGGTTTGGATGGGGAAGCGAGAGTCCGTGGAGTTGGGCGGGATAGAAGTTCCCTGGCCAAGCTCACATGACGCGGACCTCGAGAGTTCGGAGCTAGTGTCTGGAGGCGAGTCCGGCTTCATGATGATAGAGGGAGCTTGGTGTAACTCCGGGACTATCGGTGACGTGATCCCCTCCGGTTCTCCGTTGGCAAGCTCTATAGCTGCAGAGAGTCCGGTGGGCTTTAAACTCCCGTCTTCGTACGTGGTGATGTGCTCCGAATCTAAGGCCAGAGCAGTGGTTGGGGCCGCAAACCCTTGGAAGATCAAGTCTCCTCGGATATCAGCGACATAGTTCAGATTTCCAAAACTGATCTGATGACCAGGGGCATAGCTGTGCTCCAGATGGCCAATCGAGTTGGCACGCAGTGCGAAGCTGCCGAATGCGAAAACTTGGCCAGGGAGAAAAGTCTCCCTCAAGGCGGTATTGTTGTAGATGATCAACGGAGCCATCGAGCCTTCTAGCAATGACACAGTGGAACTCTCAATGAAAGCACCAATGTTGGTGTCAAAACTGGCAGATCTCGGGTAGGGGGTCCCGAACTGTGCATCTATGGATCAAAGGTAACATGAGGCAGGGGACACGATGTTTACCCAGGTTCGGGCCCTCGTAGTGGAGGTAATACCCTACTTCCTGCTTGATTGACTTTGATGAGTATATTGGTTACAAGAGTTGATCTACCTCGAGATCGTAATGGCTAAACCCTAGATGTCTAGCCGGTATGATTATGATTGCCTCTATGGACTAAACCCTCCGGTTTATATAGACATCGGTGGGACCTAGGGTTGTATAGAGTCGGTTTACAGAGAAAGGAAAATACATTATTCGAATGCCAGCTTGCCATCCACGCAAAGGAGAGTCCCATACGGACACAGGGGAATGTCCTTGATCTTTTATCTTCACGGCCCATTAGTCCGGCCCGTATCACATAGCCCAGACGCCCAAGGACCCCCTAGTCCAGGACTCCCTCACCGACCACCACTGCAAGAGAAGTTATCACTCTGACTCCGAATATACTCAAGATGAAGGTGTTGCCGGTCTTGCACTTGTGTCAACCAACTCCTACGACATATTTGACTCACCAGATGAAGGAATTGGAAGATGCTTCATCGCTAAAGGCCCCAAGATATCACACCCTGAGTATATTGATTTCAATAGTGATCACTACAAAAAAAAAGACACATCCGTGACATTTTGGGCCGAACGAATTTTTTTCTGTCATACATATGACACTTCTATGACGGTAATTGTGAAAAAACCCAGTATCATCATAGATGTGGTGGGCTCCTACTTCTATGACAAAAAATCATGACAGAAATGGGCTTTTCGTCTTGGGCGGGCCGGAGACGCAGCTGCATGACATTCTTTGGGCCGTCCATGACACAAAAAACCGTGGTAGAAGCGAGGGCGAGGAAAATTTTGAGGAGTTGCCGGTTACAGTGGGAGGTCGGGGGCCGAGCGATGCACGTTTCTCTCGTACACGTATGCGCGTGTGTGCGAGGCGTTGTCTCTAACTGAACCTGAGCGAGGCGTTGGGCTCTAACTGAACCCGAGCGATTGCACTACAGGCTATGCGTTACTGAACCCGAGCAATTGATCGATGGCTGTTAACTAAACCCGATCGAGCGATTCCTTCGCTACTACTGCTAACTGAAGCCGATCAATGCTGCCTCTGGGATGAATAGTGAGAGTTGTGGGGGTGGGGGTGGATGAACAGTGAGCGGTGATGTTGCCTCTGGATGAACATGACCCCGTGGTGTGGAGGGCTGGATGAACAGTAGACGATGGAGGGGTCCCGTTGGAGGGGTGGTTGAACAGGCCCCCGTGGTGTGGAGGGCTGGATGAACAGTAGACGGTGGAGGGCTGGATGAACAGTAGATGGTGGAGGGGTGGTTGAACAGTAGCCGGTGGAGTAGCGCGCGGTGGAGGCTGGATGAACAGGAGCCCGTGGAGGCTGGAGGAGGTCGACGGTAGCCCGTGGAGGCTAGAGGAGGTCGACGGTGGAGATGAACAGTATCCCGTGGAGTCCCGTTTTGCGGTACGCCACACCCCTCCTGATGAACAGGACCCCCGTTTCGACCGTAGGAGGTCCATTTCGTCTGTTTTGCGGTACGCCAGACCCCTCACGATCAAGATGACCCCCGTTTCGACCGTAGGAGGTCGGTTTCGTCCATTTTGCGGTACGCCACACCCTCCCAATCAACAGTAGCCCCGT
>NC_041383.1:437696954-437732689 GCF_002162155.2 Triticum dicoccoides
CACGACGACGACATTGTTTGTCTGTTCGGACCCAGCCATGTACACGAGCCCTGGCCGTACGTATGCGCGAGTAGGCGTTCGAGACCCCGCCCGCATGTACACATACGTGGCCGTATTTTCTTTCTTGCGCACTGGCCGCTGTACGTACGTGTACATGCTACGTGCGCGCCTCTACTACTACATGTGCGCGCCTCTACTACGACACGTGCGCGCCTCTACATCGACCAGTATATATGTATGTACACGTTCGCGACCAGAATGACAATACGCTTCGACCAGGTGGGTCCTGACTGTCAGGCACTTCCTTGCGTGCAAAGATGTAGCTGGTGGGTCCCAGCAGTCAGGGGGGAATCATTTTTTTTGCCCAGACGCACTTCCTTGCGTGCAAAGATGTAGCTAGTGGGTCCGAGCAGTCAGGGGGAAACGTTTTTTTGCAAAATACGGTGGCCCGTCTGGTGGGTCCCCGCTGTCAGGTGGAGGAATAATTATTTTGCACGTAATAAGGAGGCACTTCCTTGCTGCGACCGTGGACCCAGCTGTCAGCCTCTCCACGTATAGTCCACGTCCGTTGGAAGTCGTTCCTGAACCATGTTGACCATGTCGCGCCGAGAGCACCATCGCAGTGAATGACCTGTGAGGCCTAGGAAGGGGACGACGCGGAGCCGGGGAAGACGCGGCAGTGGATGCCCACGCGTAGAGGAGTACGAGGGTTCACTGGTTCGCTGCGGTGTGAGGTTGTCGTCGCCGCAGAATAACAGGGGTTGTGGGTGAGTAGAGGGATGGCCTGGCCAGTGGTGGGAGTAGTAGGGGCGGTGAGGCCTCCACGACATCATAGCCGGCCACGGGAGGTAGGAGCACGCGACATGACCGGTGCTGCTTTGGGCGGCTGGATCACGAAGACCAGAGGTTGAAGAAGCACTACAGCCGTTGGATGGATATCGTATGGTCACTGGAGCTAGAATCGTTCATATTGACTAAGTTGACAAAGCCCTCCGTCCCCATAAACTTAGTAGGCCCACAAGTTAGCCTGCCACCAAGGTGAGTCCCAGCTAGCAGGGGGAGTATTCATTTTTTTGTGCGTAATAAAGAGGCATTTCCGATGGGTCCGAGCTGACAGTGGGGGGAACGTTTTTTTCGCGAAATACAGAGACCCTTCCGGTGGGTCCCAACTATCAGGTGGAGGAATCATTATTTTGCACGTAATAAGGAGGCATTTTCCTGTGTGGGCCCCTACTGTCAGCCTCTTCCGATGGCTGTTGTTTGTTGACCATGTTAACCTTGCCACGCCGAGAGCACAAATGCGGTGGACGAGGGCGAGGCACAGGAAGAGAATCACCAGGAGCCGGTGAAGCCACCGCAGCAGATGCCCACGCTGAGGGGAGAACAAGCATTGACTGGTCGGCTGCGGGGTGAGGCTGACGTCGCCGAAAAATAACAGGATGTGTGTGTGGTTAGAGGGATGGCCTGGCGGCAGCACAGCCAGCCACGGGAGGAGGGACCAGGCAGTCCCGCCGGCGCTGGTTTGGGCGGCTGGAGCAGGAAGATCAGAGATTGAAGAAGCACGGCGGCTGTTGAATGGACATCCAACAGTCACTGACGTGTGTTGACTAAGTTGACAAAGCCTTGCGTACGCGTCAAAAAAAAATTAGGACAGCGTCATCGTCAACCTAGTAGGCCTAGAAGTCAGCCTCCAAATCTGTGGAAAACAGCATACAGCCCATTAGCCATTATTTTCAATAACTTACAGCTCATTTCCTAATTCTTAAGGATATTTGAAGCCCATATTATTTTTATTAGCATTACAGAATATATATTCTGGGCACTGCTAAAAAATTGAACGAAATTTTGCATATTTCGGTGGGGTCCGAACTCTTTTAATCACGAAATTTTGAGTCATGTTAAAAATAATTTTCAAAAAATTATATCAATATAAAATTCAAAAAACAATTCTTCACAAAAAAATGAAGGAAATTTAGAATCTTAACTAGCAAGATGCCCGTTCGTTGCACTGAACATGAAGATGCATTTGTATGAGTAGTTTATCTTGTGGGAGAAAAGATGATATTTTAATGTAATTGCCAGTTGGCTTTGGTTTTTATAAGAGTAGAGAGTAGAGAAATCCTGAAAAAGTGATATTTTAATGCAATTGCCGGTTGGCTTTGTTTAAAAATTTACAGCCCATTTCTTACAACTTATAGCCCGTTTTCTGGGGAAGCCCATTTCTTACTACTTACATCCCTCCTCGTCTTGAAAGATTTGCAGCCCAGCAGAGCTGAGAAAAGCAAGTAGGCTTCGGTTTTGGTATTCTCCAAAAAAAAGAACCGGGCTAGCCAATTTCAGAAAGAAAAAATATATCAACTGGGCTCGTCATGTGCTTAATAAAAGCGTAAGCGTGGGCTAGACGGGCCATAGACCCCGCACAACGCGCAGTTGAGCCCCATATCTGAAACTGAAAAACAACTGGGCGAGCTGCTGGGTCCCTGGTGTTATCCGCTCGTTGTGTATTTTTCTCGTTTATTGACTACATTGACAATGGCCTGGAACCTAGTTGTCAAACAATTAGGAGGAAGTATTTTTTTGGCTTGTAATAACGAGGCACCTGCTTGCGAAATGCAATGACCCTGGTGGGTCCCTACTGTCAGCCTCTCCACGTACAATCATCTCCTGATTCCCCTTGGTTGTTGACCATGTTGACAACGCCAGACGGCGGCCGGCACAGTGAGCTAACTAAGGCAGAGAACAACGGCAAGGCCTCGGACGGGAACGAACAACAACCATGGAAGATCCGGCAGTGTAGTGGCAGGTGGAGGGGAGTACGAGGGCAACAACATGCAAGTCAAGCATACAAATGGTACAAAAAGCCCAAGGATTAATTGTTCATCAAATTTTTAGACAAAACCGAGATTGAACATGACAGTAACATCTAACCCAACCACTCTTTTTTGTAGTCACAAACAAATGGATTGGTCTGATCCATAAAATCAACATCCTGCGCAAAAATATTTATTTCAGGATGTCTACAACTTATTGTAAATAGAAGCCGAGCATGTTTAGAAGCCCATTTGTCCACCTGAAACTTCTTTTTTTGCTTTTCAACATGTTCGTCTGTGAGAAATCTCTTGCTGTAAAAATTAAGCCTCATGGACAATAGTAACCTCGCATTCAACAGGAAGAATGTGACAAAGCTTCTGTTTGCCTGGTTGGATGCATATCGTCCCATCGTTATTGTCCTCAAATGAATGTCATGAGAACTGAGAAAATCCTTGTGCTTATTACGCCAACGATTGGTTACATGTTTTTCTCCATGTGGTTCTGCCTAAGTAGACATGAAGATTGAAAACAGTTAAGGTTTGAAAAAAGAGTAAGTCGAAATAACGACAGCTAAATAGTTAATTCTAGTACAATATATACGGGCTTTCAATGTGCATGAAATCATCACTGTCGGTGTCAAAATTGGCGGATCTCATGTAGGGGGTCCCGAATTGTGCGTCTAAGGCTAATGGTAACAAGAGACTAGGGACATGATGTTTTACCCAGGTTCGGGCCCTCTCGATGGAGGTAATACCCTACTTCTTGCTTGATTGATCTTGTTGATATGAGTATTACAAGAGTTGATCTACCACGAGATCAGAGAGGCTAAACCCTAGAAGCTAGCCTATGGTATGATTGTTGTTGATGATGATGATCATGAGTCCTACGGACTAAACCCTCCGGTTTATATAGACACAAGAGGGGGCTAGGGTTACACAGAGTCGGTTTACAGAGAAGGAGATCTACATCCGAATCCTCAAGCTTGCCTTCCACGCCAAGGAGAGTCCCATCTGGACACGGGAAGAAGTCTTCTGTCTTGTATCTTCATAGTCCAACAGCCCGGCCAAAGTATATAGTCTGGCTGTCCGGATACTGCCTTATCCAGGACTCCCTCAGTAGCCCCTGAACCAGGCTTCAATGACGATGAGTCCGGCGTGTAGATTGTCTTTGGCATTGCGAGGCGGGTTCCATCTCTGAATACTCCAAGATAAATTCCGAACACAAGGACCGTGTCCGACTCTGCAAGATAACATTCCATATACCACCGTAGAGAGAATAGTAATAACCCACGAATCTAATCTGCTGACAATTCTTCGAAAAGTGACACCACGCCACGGCCCGGTTTTTATTCGAACCGTTTTCTACAACCTGCTTCCGCTCACATCGCGAGGCGGTTTCTTTGGCACGTCTTGTCAAAGCAAAGATTGTGTCCCCTTAATACGGGATCCTCTTCAATACGGGTGTGGGTAACCCAACCGCACCATCAATTACGATAAGTGGGGAACGAGCAGGATCCGTTAGGCAAGCGGGGAGGCGTAAAGTTTTATCGCCTTGATAAAAGGGGGAAAAGCCTCCTCCCTTCTACCCAGGCCTTCTTCTACTTCTGCTCGCCCCTTATCTTTCTCCCAAGCCCTAGAGCTCAAGCATTCATCCTCCCCACAAAAAAAGGTCCTCCGAAAATGTCCGGATCCGGAGCAGGAGGCAAGTGGATGGCCTCCTCCGTCCAGGAGAAGGATATTAAGAAGCTGCGGGCTGCCGGATATTTGGCCAAGAAAATCAGCCACTATCTTCCAACGGCGGGACAGATCGTCCCTACTCAGGAGCCCCATGAGAGAGTTGTTTTCCTCCCCCATTTCGTCCGCGGGCTCGGATTTCCCGTCCACCCTTTTGTTCGCGGCATCATGTACTACTACGGGATCGATTTTCACGATCTATCCCCCAATTCTTTCCTCAACGTCTCGACATTCATTGTCGTGTGCGGGGCTTTCCTACGTATCCCGCCACACTTCGGGCTATGGCTCAATATCTTCAACGTGAATCCCAAGGTGGTGAGTGGCGAACACGCCGAGTGCGGAGGCGCCATGGTGAGCAGGATGCCCAAGGTCACATGGCCGACGAGTACTTTCAATGACTCCGTCAAGGAGTGGCAGCAACAATGGTTCTATATCACCGAGCCATGCGGCAAAAAGTGGGCCGCTGCTCCCGAGTTTCGATCTGGAGCCCCTTTGCAGCTCACATCCTGGCCCAAGAAGGGCATAAACTGGTCGTCATCCGACGAAATGTCAGTGATCCAGGCGCGCATCAAAGGTATGGAGGACAAGGGCGTCAGGCTTGTTGACGTGGTCCAGGTGATGATGGTCCGCCTGATCCTTCCTTGTCAGCATAGAGGCTGTAACTTGTGGGAGTACGTCATGGTCGAGCACCGGACCCTGCGGGAGCTTTTCGGCTCCTCACACAAGGACATCTGGAAGGTACTCTTTAAGTCCGGCAAACCATGGCCGGACTCGGCCGCAGACCACGGGCATCAATTGTCCCACCCCGCCAGTCCGGTAAGTCGCCATCATATCTTGGTTATTCGTATGTTTCATTGATACGTCCCGAAGGGGTTGTTTTTAACGTGTCTTTCCACGATCGCCTTTAGGAATGGACGAAGGTGGCGAAGCGGATTCATTGTCCGGCCCCGCTACCGGTAGAACCGGCGGGACCTCTTCTGATGAAGATGCTGGTCCCAGTGCCTTACAAGGCGCCGAAGAAGGATGCCAAAGAGAAGGCCAAGGAGACCAGGAGCGGTCTCCGTCGTCGCGGCACTTCGGACATGAAGTTCGAAGACTCTAGTGACCCTCCATCCTCCGGAGAGAGCGAGGAGGAGGAAGGGGACGAAGAGGAGGAAGAGGATGAGGAGGAAGAAGAGCCTGAGTCCCCTACGAGGGGGAGGAAGAAAAGGACAACCTCCTTATCCTTAGAGGCAGATTCGCCTAAGAGGGGAAGAACATCTGTCCCCGAGGCATCCACCACAGCTACCGACAGCGGCCCGGAGGAGGATCCCAGGGCCCAGCCCCTGGTACAATCGTAAGTGCACGAAATTCGAACATATCCATGCATCCAGAATTTACTAGAATGTAGTATTTTGATTCGCACCGTGCTTTTTACAATCCGGCGAGGTGTTCGGCCCAGCAGGCCTCATCAGAGGACTCGTTAGGTTCTGATGCCCTAGAGAGTGAAACACCTCCCAGGGCCCCCTCCCAAGGGCCTGGCTGTGACACCGAGGTGTCGTCCAAAAGGGACCTGAGCCAGGGGGAGCGTACCTCGAAGGCCGGACGTGCGGGAGCGGCGATTTCCATGAATGTCGACGGTGGGGGTGGTCGTGGATCCGGCCCGCAGCCGGACACAGTCCTGGAGGCCCTTAAGGCTCCGAGATCAGGCAGGCAGCCC
The DNA here is from genome assembly GCF_002162155.2 of Triticum dicoccoides. Taxonomy (NCBI): domain Eukaryota; kingdom Viridiplantae; phylum Streptophyta; class Magnoliopsida; order Poales; family Poaceae; genus Triticum; species Triticum dicoccoides. Next base: position 437,703,198 of record NC_041383.1, read on the forward strand.
CTCTTGACTGGAGGGGGCAATCCTTCTCCGCCTACGGCCTTTGTCCAACCGAAGGCGTCAGGCGGCCTATCGACAGCACTGGAGAGTGTGTCCATTATTGGTGAACACCGCGCCCTTATGGGTGTGGTGATAGAAAAGATTCAGACCGCCGAGAGCGGACTGAATGAATCCTGCGTCAGCCTTATAAAAGGCTTGGAGGTATGTATAGAAGACTGTCATAGTATAGATAGTAGCCCCTGATACACTGTCCGGAGAGGACAGGAACCGGACAGGGGATCATCTTCCCGTCCGTAGGAGACCTAGGTAATGACGTATATATTTTATGGATTAGATTTCTGCGGCGACTGCCTCCTCTCATGCCGAGTGAAGAAGCAGCTGGAGGACCAACAAGGTATGTTTGGAAACTTTTAGTAAGGTTTAGCACAAGTAAGTAGTTGTGACTATCTGAGAGTATATATATCACGCACTCCAGGGGCAAATGCCGAAATTGAGGCTCTCAAGAAGGCTGTTGCCTTGGCCGAAAAGAAAGCGGCCGCCGAGCAGGCTCTCCGTGAGAAACACGAGTCGAGGGTCATGGAAGCTGAACGAGAGCTTCAGGAGACCGTAGGGAGAAACGAGAGTTTGGGGCAGAGTTTATCATTGAAAGAATCTGAACTCGCCCAAGCTGTCCGGACCGTGACTGAGGTTCGGGAGGAAACCCAGGCTACGTTGAAGGATATTCAGGAGGTGCGGAAGTTTGCGGCCGGTAGGGGTTTTATATTTTTGTTCAAAGTGCCTTACGCTTTCGCAAGGAAGATTCATGGTGACCCATTGAATCTTAATTTTTTCAGGAGCATTCATGGATTTGCCGCGCAACATATCTGATGCTGCCCAATTCTGCCGAGCTGAGAAGAAGGAAACTACGGAGAAGCTCTTCTGGTCGCAGTATTTGGCGCCGAACTATCTGGTGCCATTTGTCGACCAGCTGAAATAGCTGATCGAGCTGCATCAGGCGGCTGAACTGGCCATGAAGGATTTAGTTATCCGGTTGTGGCCCGCCGAGCCCATACTGAGCAGTTTCTTTGCGCTCGTGAAGCGGATTGGGAGGGCCTGCCCTCGGCTGGATGTCATTAAGCTGTCAGTTTGCATAGAAGGGGCACGAATGGCATTTGCCCATGCAAAAGTACACTGGGGGAAGCTTGATGCTGAGAAGCTGATGACCGAGGGGCCGCCGGAGGGGAAGGAGCACCGCAAGCCCAAACTATATTATGATGGCGTCCTGAAAGGCGCCCGCCTCATGGCCGAGGAATGTACGAAGGACATTATTTTTCCCTGAAAGCAATTGTGCTTAGCTTTGTAAGGCAAAACAGAGTCACTTATATGTAGGTGCCTGTTATGTGTAAATTTTATTCTTGTGCGACCGTTTAATATGTTAGTCTTGAGAGTTGGCCAGTCGTCGGCTTCTGCCCCGATGTAGGAACTACGGGGGTGTTCGGGATACACCTGAACACTCTTTATCCCATTCTTGGGTCCATGAAGCAGGTGTTCAGCACAGCGAACCAGGCAATCGGACTATAAGGCTTTATTACTCTCACTTAGCCATAGGATTTCGAGTATGGGCAGCGCAGCCCCTGGTGTTCGGACGACCGCACGTGGGGCTCTAATAGCGCCTGATCAGTGGACCAATCCTTCGCACGCTGCATTTTATTATGGCATTATGCGGAATAAATCCTTAAAGATTTGACAACCTCTCGAACAACTGACCAGCTTTCGCCTTATCATGACAGTCGGTTTTCGGCTTTCTCTACTGAGGTGTTCGTCCGACAGAACCGGGACACAATCGCAGTAGTTCTCCCAGCGCTACCTTAGCCGATATTGCGAAACGTAAGGTACCAAAACATGGGAGCCGGGCAAACCCAACCAATGACCCAAGACATGATTCGGAGCTTGTTGGGGATATAACTATTGAGTGTAAACTGCCCAGGAGGGGCCGGTTCACCCTCAACTATATTGAAGCCCACGAAGACTCAGAATATGGCGCTTTACTATGAAGCTTAGAGGCCGGAGCCCAAAGGCGGATTAGGGCCCATAGTAGTAAACCGCCATAGTGATGTAACTTGTATTGTAAGATAAGGAAAGGAGAGACCGAGCCGAATACTGGTTTGAGTCGGCCTCGGGACTCTGTAAACCGGCCGGGCGTCAACCCGTGTATATAAGGGGACGACCCGGCGGCGGTTCAGGGACAACAAACAACAACTCGATAGCCAGGCATAGCTTGTTTAGCTCCCTGGTTAGCGAGACCCCAATAATCCCATCACAACTAGACGTAGGCCTTTACCTTCATCGAAGGGGCCGAACTAGTATAAAACCCTCGTGTCCTTTGTCCGGTTTAACCCCTTTAAGCTAACCCGTAGTGATGGTTCCACGACTAAGTCCTTCTATGAGGACATCTGGCGTGATATTTCCACGACAGTTGGCGCCCACCGTGGGGCTATCGCACGATGGTTTCAAGTTCTTGAAGGGAAGCTTTGAAGCACTCAAAGGATACACTATGGGCCAGATGACCAAGAGTCATTGCGGAGAGCTCTACATCGACGATGTAGGCTGGGGCTCCAAGGCCGGCTCAATTGAGTACGAGTACCGGGTCCCCTTCGGCGGAATTCACGTCTTCATCGGCAAGATCGGCGAACCGGGCCCTGAGCCGGACATCTGCACCGACCTCGTCAAAACGGCTCAGCGTGCAAGTCCCGCCCGGATTCAGCCTCCCATGAAGCATGCGTTCGTGGGATGTGTCTACAAGATCGGATCTGAACCAGTGTCTGAAGATGAGATGGTCGCGTATTCCGACGGCGAATCATCCACTGGTGAAACCGAATCCCTGTACCAAGTTCGGGATGGCGTGTTTGAAGGCTATTCCGATGGCACCAGTATTCCGGAATTCCTTGAACCGCCAAACCACGTTGGGATTTTCATGGCCGGAACGCAGCCAACCTTGCAAAACTCTACTGCAGCGGCGTCTGGACCGGTAGCAGGGGCAGGAGGCTCCGCGCGCCGGCCGGCTCAAGTTCTCTCCGGTTTGATGGATGCCTGGGCGACCTTGTTGACTACGGCAGTAACACCGGCGATGCAGGATCAGCACAATGCAGATGTGGCAAGTCTAAAGAATCAGATAACACAAGCCAAGGAGGACTTAGCGGCTGATGAAACCAGGATGGCTGAGGAATGGGCCGCTTTAGATGCCCAGTCGCAAAGGATTCAAGACGAGAATTATCGACTTTTGATGGATCAGAACACTTCAAATCAAGTATTTATGAGGAGACATCAATCTCGCTTGCCGGCGGATTACAATGCAATGAATCTCTTTGAAACGCCAGGTGCAGGAACTAGCAACCCGCCAGCAGTAAACCAGAATACTGACCCAAGAACCGGAGCACCGGAGCAGCCTCAAGTGATGGGTCTACCTCGGCGCACGGATAACCCGCCGCGATACACCACACCCCCGCCGGGTCACTTCTCTACCCCTTTGGATAATATGATAGTGGCCGCATCCCGGTTGGCAGCTATTCCGATAGAAGGTGAATCGCCGGCGGCGGTCGAGACACGGCGGGCCAGGGATCTTCTTCAAACAGCTCTGACACAATAGCAAGCTTACTCATATAGCCGAGACAGGGTTCACTCCACTCCACGTGCAAGCAAAAGCTATAGCAGGCATATAGATGAACCGGAAGTGTCCAGTAGTGCGTGGCGCTGCATTGTCCCTCAAGGGCCTAATCCGGCACGTGGTGATGTGAATGCTCAGGACGTGGTGGACAATGGCAGAGCATGAAGGGAGGCTGCTTTAGCAACACAACATATGGGTCGTTATCAACCCGCCCCGGTTCAGCCAGCAGCGTTAGTGGACCGGGGCACCGGGCTCGCTTTCAGTTCTTGGGGAGTGTCGTGTCTTATTCTGGCTCTCCGTAATGTGCGCCTGCCTAAGGACTTCAAGGGCCCACGTAAAGTACCAAATTACACCGCTGATCAACCACCCGAGGCGTGGGTGAAAAGTTATGAGATGGCTATGGAGATGCTGGACGTGGACGAAGCAACTTGTACAAAATACTTCACGATGATGTTGGAAGGAACAACCCGTACATGGTTGAAGAATCTACCAGCTAACTCGGTCGAGTCATGGGACCAGTTAAAGGCCCGATTTATAGCCAATTTTAAGGACAAATGTAAACAGCCTATGTCCATTGTGGATCTTGATGCTTGTGTTCAAGGGGAGAATGAGTCAACAACTCATTGGGTGCGCCGGGTTTCAGAAGTCTTGCATTCATTGGACCGTATTAATGCTGGCTCGGCAATCATCACCTTGGAGTGTAATTGCCGGTTTAAGTCACTGAAGATGAAGTTGGGGCGGCTCAAGCGCCACTGCAATGACATGGGCACCCTTATGGCCGCCTTGGTCAAGTATGTCGATTCTGATAATACCAAGGATCCCGATTCTGATGAGGAGAAACAGGAGAAGGGAAAGAAGAACGGCGGTGCAAAGGGATAACAACACAACCAAGGAGGCCATGGGAATAACGGTAAGTGTAAAGCAGATTCAGATTTTGTAGCTAACGCTAATGTGCAACGTCGTAAGGGTAAACCGCCCCAGCGTGGCGGCGGAATGAATCTGGAGCATTTGTTGAATCAGCCCTGCCCAAAGCATGGGACCAAGGAGGTTCCTGCAACGCATCTCTGGAAGGATTGTCACATTATGAAGGAGTTCAAAAACTCTGATCTTTTCCGGTATGATCAAGGTCCATCGGGCGGTTCAGGTCCAGGTTTTCATGGTGGCGGCGGTTCAAACTCTGGATTTTAGAATAATCAGGGCAACCAGAACAACCAAGGTGGTAATAACCAGCAGAGTAATCAAGGAAATCAGCAGCAGTCGGGTTACCAGAGTCACCCAAAGTAATTGAATGGTGGGCAGTATCACGTGTTCACCACTAGTTTGTGTAAGCGTGACCAGAAGCTTCACAAGAGGGCTGTTAATGCTGTTGAACCGGCAGTACCACGTTATCTGCGGTGGTCCGAACAACCTATTGTATGGAGCAGGGAGGATCATCCGCCCCGGGTTGACAACCCGGGTCACCTGGCTTTGGTGGTGGCACCTCAGGTGGGAGGTTATAAGTTCACCAAGGTACTCATGGATGGAGGAAGCAATATTAACATTCTGTATTATGAGACCTTCCGTCGCATGGGGTTGACAAACAATAGTCTTAAACCGTCCAACACTGTTTTCCATGGTGTGGTACCAGGTAAATCGGCATATCCTGTTGGTAAGATCGCTTTGGAAGTTGTGTTTGGTGATGAACATGATTCCCGGTCTGAGACATTGACCTTTGAAGTGGTGAGGATCCAGAGCCCGTACCACGCACTATTTGGGCGACCGGCTTATGCAACGTTCATGGCGAGGCCTTGTTATATTTACTTGCAGCTCAAGATGCCAGGTCATAAATGGACCATTACGGTTCATGGAAGTCGTAAAATCGCTTTGGATTGCGAGGAAGATGATGCGGCCTATGCTGAGTCGGTTTGTGCTGCAGAGGAGCTGAAGTTTTATAAGGAAAATGTTGATCTGGCAGACATGACCCCTTTGAAGAAGCCCACCACTGAGCATGACCCAACCCTGCATTTCAAACCGGCTGATGAGACTAAACTTGTTGACTTTTTTCCTGGCGATTTGTCCAAGCAGTTCAGCATCAGCACAAATGTGGATCCAAAATAGGAAAGCGCGCTCATCGAGTTCATCCGTGAGAACCGGGACATTTTTGCATGGAAACCTTCTGACTTGCCAGGTGTACCAAGGGAACTCACTGAGCACACTCTTAATATTGATCCCAAGTTTAAACCGGTCAAGCAATTTCTTCGTTGCTTCAACGAGGAAAGACGCAAGGCAATTGGTGAAGAGGTAGCCCGACTGTTGGCTGCTGGATTTATCGTTGAAGTGTTTCACCCTGAGTGGTTGGCTAATCCGGTGCTTGTTCTTAAGAAAAACGGCACTTGGCGCATGTGTGTGGATTACACGGATTTGAACAAAGCTTGTCCGGCCGAACCTTTTGCTCTCCTGCGTATTGATCAGATCATTGATGAAACGGCGGGTTGTGAGCGTTTGAGTTTTTTTGATGCTTATTCAGGTTATCATCAGATCAAAATGGTAGTTAAGGACCAGGAGAAGACTGCCTTCATCACTCCCTTTGGAGCCTTCTGCTATGTTTCTATGCCCTTTGGGCTCAAAAGTCCCCAGGCAACTTATCAGCGCTGTGTACAAAATTGTCTTCACACTCAGATTGGGCGCATTGTTCATGCCTATGTTGATGACATTGTGGTAAAGTCCAGGAAGAAGGAGACATTGATAAATGATCTCAAGGAGACCTTTGACAATCTGCGAGTTTACAAGATGATGCTCAATCCGGACAAGTGTGTTTTTGGTGTTCCGACAGGCAAGCTTCTAGGCTTTCTGGTGTCCAACAGAGGCATTGAGGCTAATCCGGAGAAGATCAAAGCAATTACATCTTTGGCTAAACCGGCATGCATCAATGATGTTCAGTGTCTAGCAGGTCGAATTGTAGCCCTAAGCCGGTTTATCAGCCGTTTGGGAGAGGATGCAATCCCTTTATATCAGATGTTGAAGAAGACAGACACCTTTGCCTGGAGTGATGCGGCTAATGCAGCGTTTGAAGACTTGAAGCGGCAGTTGGCTGAACCGCCAGTCCTTGCTGCTCCGGTTGACAAGGAGCCCTTGTTGTTGTACGTGGCTGCTAATGCATGTGCTGTTAGTGTGGCAATTGTGGTGGAGCGTAAGGAGGCTGGTAAGGAGTATCCGATTCAATGGCCGGTTTACTGTATCAGTGAGGTGCTTATCGAGTCAAAGCAGCGATATCCGCATTGGCAGAAGCTGGTATATGGGGTTTTTATGGCAAGTCGGAAGCTCAAACAATATTTTCAAGGCCATCCCATTACAGTAGTCAGTTCAGCTCCTCTGGGTGATATAATTCAACACAGGGAAGCAACTAGCCGGGTTGCAAAGTGGGCAATTGAGCTTGGTCCACACTGTTTGAAGTATGTGCCTCGAACATCCATCTAATCTCACGCACTTGTGGACTTTATCAATGATTGGACCGAGTTGCAAGCACCAGAGGACAAACCGGATAATACATACTGGACTATTCATTTTGATGGATCCAGGCAATTGGAGGGCTCGGGGGCTGGAGTTGTCCTTACTTCCCCTCGAGGTGATAAAATTTGCTATGTTCTCTGCTTGATGTTTCCCTGTACTAACAATGCAGCTGAGTACAAGGCTCTGCTCCATGGGCTCCGAGTGGCCAAGGAGATGAATTTAAGCCGGGTACGATGCTTTGGAGACTCTGATCTGGTGGCTCAGCAAGTTTCTGGCACTTGGGATTCTAAGGATCCACTCATGGCGGCTTACAGACGTGAGGTGGATATTGTGGCGGGTCACTTCAAAGGGTATCAGGTTGAGCATATCAATCGACACAAAAATGAAGCAGCAGACGCTTTAAGCCGGCTTGGATCTCAGCGTAAACCGGTACCTCCCAATACCTTTTTAGATATCTTGCATAACCCGTCTGTTAAGTTGCCTACAGAGGAGGATTTGGTTGTTCCTGATCCAGAGGCTCAATTGGTGGCCGCTTTACACGTTGTGCCGGATTGGACACAAGGGGCGAGTTACCAGATGATGAAGTCCTGGCCCGGCAGATAGTCATGCGATCCAAGTCCATGGTTATTCACAATGGCGAGTTACATCGCTGTAGCGTTTCAGGCGTATTTCAGCATTGTGTTTCTCCGGAAGAAGGCCAAGAGATCCTACGGGAAATTCATGAAGGGGATTGCGGTCATCATGCCGGTTCAAAGTCCCTGATTGCAAAAGCTTTTCTTCATGGGTTCTACTGGTTGACAGCTCATGCTGATGTGGAGGATCTGGTAAAGCGATGTGATGCTTGTCAAAAGTTTTCACGCAGAGCTTATGTTCCGGCTCAAGAATTAAGGATGATTCCCATCACTTTGCCGTTTTCCACTTGGGGGCTTGACATGGTGGGACCCTTTAAGCGCTCCAAGGATAAGAAGACCCACCTGCTGGTGGCAGTTGACAAGTTCACCAAGTGGGTTGAAGCGGAGCCTGTCAGCAAGTGTGATGCGGCTACGGCGGTTCAATTTCTCAAAAAGATTATCTTCCGCTTTGGCTTTCCACACAGCATAATCACGGATAATGGCACACACCTTTCTAAAGGTGAGATGGAAGATTTCTGTCAGAGAGAGCACATCCGGCTTGACTTAGCATCGGTGGCGCACCCCCAGACCAATGGTCAAGCGGAGAGAGCTAATCAAGAAATGTTGAAAGGTATTAAACCCCGGCTTATGGTTCCTTTAAAACGGACACCGGGTTGTTGGGTGGAAGAATTGCCTTCTATGTTATGGAGCATCAACACCACCCCCAATCGATCAACAGGTTACACACCTTTATTCATGGTATACGGGGCAGAGGCAGTCCTCCCAAGTGATATTCGTCATGACTCGCCCCGGGTTGCTAATTATGTTGAAGCGGACAACAAGCAAGCACGCCAAAAGGCGCTGGACCTGTTAGATGAGAAACGGGACATGGCTCTAGCTCGATCGGCGGTTTATCAACAAGACCTGCGACGTTATCACAGCCGCCGGGTTAGGACAAGAACCTTTCAAGAAGGCGACTTGGTGCTCCGGCTCATCCAGGATCAGACCGACATGCACAAGTTATCCCCACCTTGGGAAGGGCCCTTTGTGGTCAGCAAAAATCTGCACAACGGATCATACTACCTCATTGACGTTCGAGACAACTCACGTAGCTCTGAGGAGGAGACCCAGCGGCCATGGAACATAGCTCTCCTACGGCCTTACTACACTTGAGCCATAGGCTTCTCTTATGTACATATTTCAACAATGTATATATTATGATCAATAAAATAAACCAGCATCCTTGCTATAAGTAGGGCCTCTGCTGTTTTTTCTCAAATATCCTTTGAGTTACATGGGGGCTTCAGCTGACAAAGCAGAGTACTACCTGTTAAACCGGCTATCACGCCACAATACAGCTTGGGAGCTTCACACCCAAGGGGCCAAAGAGAGTCTGGATGCTATGCACGGCTCAAACATAGGCACCCAATGAGCACAACTCATCATGTTACTTGGGGGCTCCTTGTGTCAAATACCAAGGAGTTTGAAAGGACCCTTGTAGCTGGGTATCGACCCACGGCTTGGAAGCCTGGTATATTTACCTAAAACCCCGGGTTAACCTGCCTTCATCAAGTAAGCCACTCCTATCCAGGTAATCCTGGCATGACCCTCCGAACGTTTGATAGTTACTCTCATTGAGACCCTGAACTTGTCAAAGTTAAAATGGTGATTGGTTAGTTGGAGGCCCATCTTAAAAGGCTTTGTCAAATGGTTTAACTCAGCGGCCTGGCAGCCCATGAAAAGCCTCGAATTTGGGCCTGGCAGCCCTTGAAAAGCCTCGACTACACGGTTTTATTTGCGTTTGTCACTATTTTCTTTTGATAAATTCTATGTTAAAACGGTCTCTTTGACCTGGTATGGCTTTTCAGTCATCTTATTAGCCCGGTGTCTCTTAAACAGACTTGGTTTTCAACTACAAGTTGACATACCTTATTATCAAACCGGAATTTGTTAACCCGGCCTGGCTTTGACTACTTGTCGCCAGTTTTGATCATCTGGTGTTCATCATAACCCAGCATGACTTATTATACGCCATCAGTACATGATGGAGTTATACAAAATTCCAGATTTGGGTCTTCACCCTTATTACAATCAAAGTTGGTAAACCAACTAAAGTGATATCACATCACAGGTATGAGTTATTTCATATTTCTTAAGGTTTGATCATCAATCAGGCTTTATTTTGGGCATTATGACCCGTCCGGCAGTAAACCGCCAGGACAATTCTTTTTATGCATACATAGGGATTGCATACTATGATATATGAACCAACATTGAAATTATCATGGCGGATCACATAAAGTATCTCCCACTGCACGATGGCAGCAGATGAAAGTATTTTCTCTACCCTATTACAAGGCGCTTTATGGCCCAAAATATGGCATTGTTTCTTGGAACCGGACAGTTTCTGAAGTGTCAACTAGATTGCCGGATCAAGCCTCATCACCATGTTGACGCGAAGTGGATGGTTCGTCTGGCGTCGGTTCAGCCTCATCCTCCCCATCAAGTGGCTGGAAGTCAGTGGTGGTCCAGTCAATCCGGGTTAAGGCCTGAAAGACAGCCTCTTCACTTATAAGTTCAGTCGGATCAACGTCAGGGGCGTAAGTGTGCTTACGGATTGGCGGAATAAGATTTTGCACTTCTGGAATGACAGCCTCAATCCATTTGTTGTTGGCATCATAGAAGGACCGGTGAACCGTCAAGTTAGCTTCTTCTGCCAACTGACTCGCCAGAGGACGCATCTCCCTCGTCACCCTTTTGAGGGCTTCATTATCAAACTCTACCCCATTTTCTTGTTCACTGGGAAAGCCATTGGCAATATCAACCGGATCAAGATCAGCTATCCATGCTTTGGCTCGGGTAAGTGCTAAAAAAGCGCCAGCCCTGGCAGCGGATCGCTTCACCTCTTCTATTTGTGCTGGCGTCATGGATAACCTGGCCAGAGTGTCCTTGATCAGTGTTGGGGCCAAATTGTCATAGGAGGATGCGCAGATAACCCGTTGGGCACCGGTATATAGCTATTCAATCAGCGTATAGGCTGCCTTTAGCTTCATCCGCATGTCAGAGCCCAGATGAGCAATGCGGCTACCTACAGCGGTTTAAGGATTTCATATTAAACCGGAAAAATTTCAAAGCTGGACATTCACAAAGCCTTGGCAAAAGGTACTTACCAAATATTGCAGAAGTCATGGCATTAACTTGGCGCTTCAATCCAGTAAGCTCTTCTGCCACCGGTTTAAGAGCCAATTCAGCGTCTTTCGCCCACTTCAGCAATCCAGCCTTTCCGGTGTCCCAGTTGGCCCGCTCAGACTTGAACCACTCTTTTGAGTTGCTCCATGGTGGTTAAGGCGATTTTTAACTTATCCTTGGCCTTGGTGGTTTCTGCTTGTTGGGATTTAAGATTTTCTTGAAGATCAGCAATTTGAGAGACTTGTTGATTTATCTCAGTCTGCAACAGTCAGAAGAGCATGTCAATATCTTTTTTGAAAGTCCCAAGCATATAACCAGTTATACACTTGGCACTTGGGGGCTAATGTGGATCAGTTTTTCTAATGATTGTTTGAAGTCCCAAGGATTAATACAAATTTTAATCTTGGCACTTGGGGGCTAATGCGTGTTTGATCAAAAAATTCACAAGGAAAATCAGCAAAGTACAGTATGGAATATACAAAGTCCCGGTTTGACTTTCTAAAACAAACCGGCCCTTGGGGGCTAAGGTATAGAATAAAAGATCAAACTGTTTACCTCATAGCGTTCCTTCATCAGATTTACCAAACCGGCCTCATAATCCCGGCTTGTGAAGAGGCGGTTTAAGAAACCGGAATGAAGATCCTGAGCAGACAAATCAGCATAGCTTAACAAATCGGTCTTGCCTTTCCCCTTGTTCATAAAACAAATTCATCTTTGGCAGAATGTTTGGATAAAACAACTGGATTGCCTGGGGCAGTATACGCAGTGCCAGTGACAACAACATCATCATCTTTGGCTGGGCTTGATGGATTGACATTTTTCTTAACTGGGCTTGGCGGATTGGCAGCAGGGCCTGGTGGTCTGGTAGCAGGGCTTGGCGGATCAGCAGTTGAATCCCGCTGGTCAACAATTGGACTTGGAGGAGTGGCATGAGGATTTGATATATCAACATGTGTCTCCGGTTTAGCTTCTGGCGGGTTAACATCAGCGCCAGGGTTTTGCGGAGCAGAGTTGTCTATGACAATCTCAGGATTTTCGCCATCATTTTCTGGGGTCTTCTCCGGATCAACATCGTCGGTAGGGCCGCTGGTCTTGGCTTTCTTACTCAATCGGGCCTTGGCACTACAACATCAAAAGTTAGAATATGATAAACCGACGCATGAAGAAACAGGTTGAAGAACAATATACTTACCCAGTGACGGTCTTGAGGGGAGGCAGCTGAGTCATTGATGAACCGCCAGACGAGTTGGAAGATGCCTGGTAAATCGGATCAGACGGATTGAGTGGGCATCGGAAGAAACCCTTCAAAGGATAAAGTTTTTCAGGAGAACAAGTTACCTCTGGACGATGTTTCCGGGTTGGTGTATCTGGTAGACCGGACGAGGTGATTTGCTGGCCACTGTGCCGGGTTGTGCGACGTTCTTCAGCTTGCTGTGTCTTCATAGAAAATTTTGGATCCAAATGAGCAAGGGGGTGAGAGTGTTTTACTTTCCGAACTGTACGGCGAACTCTTTGAACCGGCACAAGATCTGAATCGGAAGAAAGAGTGATTACCTCAACGTGGTCTGCACGGCTGGCCTCAGTGTCATCCTGGGAATAGTCATTGTCAATAAGATGTACGAAAAAGGAGACAAGTGAGTCAAATTCTACCTCTGCATCCGATTCATCATCCTCTTGCGGATCAGAAGACTCGGCGGTTTTCTTCTTCGCATTTCTTGGTGGCCTTAGTCTTTACACGAGGAGCCCTGGCCGGTTTAGTCCGTTTCCAGAAGGAGTTGTTGGCCTGTGAAATTAAGGCAAAGGAATGTTAGCACATAATTAAAGTGGAGGCGAATCAATAAGCATTGAGCTGAACTTTACCGCTGGCGGTTGGTTGGAGACGCAAAAAGGTGGCAACCTGGTTTGGCTGCATGCATAGATCGTTTCGTCAAGCATCTTCTTCACAGACTCAATAATTGCAAGGTCTGTCATTACTACTTCATGATATCGTTGAGGATCTTTGACATTGCCAGTATATTCTTGCATCAATCCGGGGCGGCGGCTTAAAGGCAGAATACCCCAAGAAACCCAGCAGCGAACGAGATCAATGCCAGTCAAACCGTTGGCGATGAGAGCCCAGAGCTTGGTGAGTTGAGGCGCAAAAGTTTTCCATTCTGCGGCGGATAAAGCGTGAAGGTAATGGGTGACTGTTGCTAAGCCGGTGAGGGCGGTAACCCGGCAAAAGGATTTTCTCCATCAGAGGCAGTGTTCCAGCAATAAAACCAAGTTTGGTTCCAATCTTTAGGATGGCTATGATGTTTTGCATGAGGGAAATCAACTTCTTTCCATTTCTGAATTGAAACACCACCCAGTTCTGTGTTGGGACCATCAGAGAACTCCGTGCGGCGGTTCAAATGAAAAAAATCCCGGAACAACTCGACAGATGGTTCTTCTTGAAGATAGACTTCGCAGAATACTTGAAAGTTGCATATATTGGACACGGAGTTCGATCTAATATCTTGTGGATGGAGTTGGAAGCTTGTGTGGACATCCCAGAATTTTTTTGATCCGGGTGGGCTGAATCCCCGGTCTAAGTGTTGCATAAATACAATCACTTCTCCATCTTGAGGTTCAGGTGGGCATTCAGAGCCCGGAACTCGCCAATGAAGGACCCTTTTTGAGGCTAAAGCACCAGTGGTGACATATCCGTTGATTTGTGTCTCGGTGATTTTGGACGGAACCCAATTACAAGCAGAGAATTGTTTGGTCATCGTGGAAAGGCAAACTGTGAAAGAAAAAGTGAAAGCCTGTTTACCATTGACGGTTTAACTATATTACTCAGTGTTAAACCGGAAAATTGCTATTCAAGTCAAATTGGCGGTTTAAGTGAGAACTAATGGTGTATGGAGGATTGATTATAAAAGGTTAAACCACCTGTAGGCAGAAGGGCCAGGGTTCGAAATATACTAAGTGTTACAAAAACAAGTTTCACAATATCACATTACAATTTTGGATCTACCATGGATAACTAAAGAAAATTTTCCTGAAACCTACAATGGCGCTAAGAGGAACAGAGAAGATCCAGACACAGTCTGTTTGGAGCAGCAAGAAGCCACAGGATGGTGGACTATCAAAATGAATCTAGACGCCAATCAAAGCTAGCAGATGCATATATATACCCTCAGTAAAAGGACTAAAGAGAAGGCTACGGAATAATTGAGGAATGGTGATGGACATGGATGAACTTGAAAACCCTAATGAAGATCTAGGGTTATAGGAAATGAACTTACCAGGGCCACTCGGCGGCGGAGGAGCGCAATAGGGTCTCTGGAACAAACAAGGTGATGCAGCGGCCTTGGTCGGTGCAGATTCGAAGATCGACGGCGGCGGCGGCGCTGGGGTTCTTTGGGTTGCAAGGAAGAAGATGAGAAGAAAGGGGAGAAAATGAAAGTGCCCGTCGGGCTTATTTATAACACAGCAGAGGGATAAGTGACAGGCGCAAGAATCGAGGAGTCCAAAGTGGCAAGTGGCGCAGCTATCGCCTTGATTTCCGGGATGACATTAAATCAAGGGAATCTTTTTATTCGTTTTTTACAGATGACGTCATGATGACCCGTTGCTGTATCAAGAGGATGACGTCACGGCGGTTTAACAAAGTTTATAAAAGAAGACATCGTGGCGGTTTACGAGAAATAAAGGAAGGTGTTCAGAGGATTTTTCTAAGTACTGAAGATCGACATGAACATGTTCAAATCAATCTGGGGCCTAATGTTGGGGATATAACTATTGAGTGTAAACCGCCCAGGAGGGGCCGATTCACCCTCAACTATATTGAAGCCCACGAAGACTCAGAAGATGGCGCTTTACTATGAAGCTTAGAGGCCCGGAGCCCAAAGGCGGATTAGGGCCCATAGTACTAAACCGCCATAGTCATGTAACTTGTATTGTAAAATAAGGAAAGGAGAGACCGAGCCGAATACTGGTATGAGTCGGCCTCGGGACTCTATAAACCTGCCGGGCGTCAACCCGTGTATATAAGGGGACGACCCGGCGGCGGTTCAGGGACAACAAACAACAACTCGATAGCCAGGCATAGCTTGTTTAGCTCCCTGGTTAGCGAGACCCCAATAATCCGATCACAACTAGACGTAGGCCTTTATCTTCATCGAAGGGGCCGAACTAGTATAAAACCCTCGTGTCCTTTGTCCGGTTTAATCCCTTTAAGCTAACCCGTAGCGATGGCTCCATGACTAAGTCCTTCTATGAGGACATCTGGCGTGATATTTCCACGACAGAGCTGATGCATATAGTGCTATAAGTTCGGGGTGCTGAACGACCGAGAGGGTGTTCGGACTTTAGACGTCGTAGTACGGGTGCGAGGAAGCCCCTGATGTTCGAAGGCATAACAAGATGTTTCGGATGCCGTTATGACAAAATGTCGTTGAAAAAATAGCAGCTAAGCGTCAAATGACTCCACATGTTGTATTTAAGTAATACGTCTATGCGTATGGGTACGGGGCATGTTATAAAAGAGAGGCATGACGGCAGAACCTGTTGGGGCCGGGCGGTGGTTGACTATGCGTGGGTCCGGAGGAATATCCGGATTGTGTTCAGGTGGGGTGGACATCCCCCTGTATGCGTCCGAGCTGATTCCAAGCTGCCGGTCCGGTTGTGCGCGAGGGTGAACCTGCAAATAGTGCTTAAGAGGCGTGTGTTAACAGTGGCTGAGCCGTGGATGTGATCCGTTCGGCTTATGCTGAAGGGTCTGTATGATCTGTGATTAGGTTGGGGTATCCTGAAGTAGTTTGGACTCCTTCGTCAGTGTCCAGGAGTTCAGTTGTCGAATCTAAGTTCGATTGAGAAAAAACCGTGACTCGCTGCTTCAGTGATGAAAGTAGTCGAATATTCTTCTGCGCCAAGGTGAAACTCGGTCTTGGCCGCATTTGTGACTTCGTCACGTGGGTCTTGGGTGGTAATGCGTCGAGCCGCAGTGTATCCTGGCGGTGCTGAGTAGCTCCTGCCTAGGGGTGTTAGACCGAAAGTGGGTATGACACTTTTGGCTATCTGGAGACCAGCTCCGGGGTGGCGGGGCCTGGATGGCCGTCACGCCTATTTATGATACTCTATAATGAGTTATTTGGTGAGTCTGATCCTCGAGTTACTGGTCCCTGGACTTGATAATCCGGGCTTCTTCAGGCTCCTTCCAGTGCCGGCCTGCCGATTTGTTTAAAGACCCAGCATTCTCTATTTGTATGATTGGTTGCTGCTCCTGGGGTACCATGGATTTGACATGGTCGGTCAAGTATGTGGTTCAAGCTGGAGGGGCCCGGATTAAGATGTTGAAGTCTCTTCTCCCGCTCAATGGGTTGAGGATGACGGGCTCTTGAGTTGATCGCTGTTCCCAGGGCGCCATTTTTTCTCTTGGGACGCTTATATTTGTTGCACCAAGGTTTGTAGATTCTGTTTCTATCCGCTGATGCGTCTGGGGTACTTTCTATGTTGTTGTTTGGTATTTAATGCTGGTCTTGTGCGCAGGCCCTTGCCGCAGTGTGCTATCGGCAGGGTGTAGGCCTGCGTTTGATTTTTGGTGCCACCCCTTCGAATTGAGGTAGTAGCCTGCGCTTTGGGTAGTATTTTGTTCAGCGCTCGAGTCTGTATTCTTTGGCTGCCCGGTCCTTAGTCCGTCTATCTGTGAGCAGATCTTGGTCGGCTTGCTCGAAGGTAGGTTGATCGGATCATATTCCTCTTCGGCACCCTCTGGATTTTCTCCTCCAGTGCCGGTATTGTTGTGGCGAGGCTTGGAGCGGCACCGATGATGCCCATGTTTTGCTTTCTTTCCCGAGGGGTTATCTCCCATTGCCTCATCGCCGTTGGTTTCTTTGGGAGTATCCACCATGTATATGTCATATGAAGAGGTGGCAGTCCAGCGCCCTGTAGGCGGTGGTTCCTGTTCTTCTCCCGCATCATCGTCTATACCGTCGATGTCTTCGGAGTCGAAGTTGAGCACGTCGGTCAAGTCATCGACCGTGGCTATTAAGTGGGTGGTGGGTGGGAAACGAATTTCTTCGTCGCCAGCTTCCCACTCGAGCCGGACATAGTTCGGCCAGGAGTCTCGTGACAGAGCGAGAGACCTTAAAGAATCCAGCACGTCTCTGAGGGGTGAGTGCTGAAAGATATCCGTGGCGGTGAACTCCATGACTAGAGCCCAGTTAGATTCAATGGGCACGAGTGCGCGCGGTCTGGAACACACTGCCAGAGATGAGTCCGGGGGTCCGGAGACACATATCCCTTTAGGAGAGGAGTCCGCGTTCGGCTCCAACACTGAGGAGTGTGTGGCCTCCGGGGCGGGGTCCATCAACCCGTCCTTGGAAGGCACGACGCGCTCTGGAGCGAAGTCCGGAGCGGTAGCAGGTGCAATGTTCCGAATACTGTTTGACTGCCGATCTAGGTCGTGCACGTTGTGATTGTTCGACGCTCCTGACACAGGCCCGAATCCATCGAAGATCAAGTCTCCGCGGATGTCTGTGATGTAGTTTAGGTTTCCAAACCTGACCTCATGGCCAGGGGCGTAGCTATCGATCTGCTCCACATGGCCAAGCAAATTGGACCGCAGTGTGAAGCCGCCGAACACGAAGATCTGTCCGGGAAGAAAAGTCCCGCCCAGGACAGCGTGGTTGAAGGTTGGAGAAGCCATCTAGCCTTACAGCGACGACACATAGGAACTCTCAATGAAAGCACCAATGTCGGTGTCAAAACCAGCGGATCTCGGGTAGGGGGTCCCGAACTATGTGTCTAAGGCTAATGGTGACAGGAGACTGGGGACACGATGTTTTACCCAGGTTCGGGCCCTCTCGATGGAGGTAATAACCTACTTCCTGCTTGATTGATCTTGATGATATGAGTATTACAAGAGTTGATCTACCACGAGATCAGAGAGGCTAAACCCTAGAAGCTAGCCTATGGTATGATTGTTGTTGATGACGATGATCATGAGTCATACAGACTAAACCCTCCGGTTTATATAGACACCGGAGGGGGCTAGGGTTACACAGAGTCGGTTTACAGAGAAGGAGATCTACATCCGAATCCTCAAGCTTGCCTTCCACGCCAAGGAGAGTCCCATCCGGACACGAGACGAAGTCTTCTGTCTTGTATATTCATAGTCCAACTGTCCGGCCAAAGTATATAGTCCGGCTGTCCGGATACCCCCTTATCGAGGACTCCCTCAATCACCTCTATGTATAAATTCTCCAAAGATCGAAAGCATTGCAGCAAGCCAATTATTATGTCTAGATCAAAACTATACATTCTGATATATATGATCTTGATAGAATCCAACAGCATTGATAGGCTATCAATGGATGAACTCTTCATTGAGCATATAACATATTATTAGTACACAAAGTGTACTCCAAGATGATATAAAACTTATGCGCACAAATGAAAAATGCAGCATATGATTACAAATTTGTAGATGATAATATACGGTACCTGAAAAGTGAGGAGCCAAACACCCACTCCTTGTCATTATTAAACGGGTCATGAATTACACCCAAGGTCTCCAGTTTGGGCGCAAAGACGACAGTTATGTCTGAAGGTGTATAACAATTATGAAGGAGCAACCTTTCAAGTGAAGGGGCATCTTCGATGATGAGCTGTTGTCCTTTAAAACAAATTCCAATGCTTTTAAGGTGAGGCGACTTTATTTGGAGACAATTGATACCGATTTCTATTCCCAAAACAATCAGCAAGCGCTCCAGAGCAGGGCAACTGAAGTGGATGATGCTGTGCAGTGAGGCCTCCGACAGATAAACCACCACAAGCGAAAGTTTTTTTAGCAGTGGGAGTCGAAGCATTTGTACCAGATCGTCTGGTAGATGGCACCGAGCAAAGGTGGCGGTGTGGAGAGAGGAGGAGAATCGCGAGATGGACAACGGTAGTGTGGGCACGAATTCTTGGTATGTTCATGGTATGAAACTTTTGTGGTAATGGTAGAACTCAAACTGCTGGAGTTTTCTGAATTCAGGGGATGTCAGCCAAGCGTCCACCTTGCCGGGTGTGGACAACAGGTAGCTTGTCGGGATGCAGAGGCATTGAACGGGGCCCTGCTGGTGAGAAGAGATGATGGCTCTAAGGAGATCAAATTCAGGAAGGACAGTGGACAGATATCTGGCGGCAGTCGAGATTCAGGGGCGCGGTGCGCCATAGAGGGCGCCACCAAGTTGAGAGGACTTGTGTGTGGCAGCAATCCTTGATGGGGAGAAGCGAGATGATCTCCTCAAGGATGACGCCCGGGAGATCGCTGATGCGGTCCACCAGCGATCCTACCGGTTCCTCAGATCCGGGTGGGGGGGGGGGCTCGCCGCTTCTCCCCGCACTAACGGGTGCGGGACCTACAACCAGCATCGCCGCTGGCGGGAGCCTCATCTTCTTGGCGTTGGGGCTAGCCGACTCCATTTTCCTTGTGGGCGTCGCGTCGAGCTCACGGGTTTGAGCAGAGTTGCCAGAGACGAGCCTAGTGGCAGTGCGAGTGGGGAAGAAGGAGGGCTGGGGATTTCTGTAGGAGTGGAAGAAGAGCAGGCATTTTCTATACGAGTGAGGAAGAAGGTGAGCGGGGTTTTCTGGACGAGTGAAGAAGATTGGGTAGCGAGGGGAATTGGGTGGGGAGACGAAGCGGGAGAGCGAGTTGTTCGTGTTTATAAGGCCCGCTGCACTACCTACTCGCTTTTTCCGAAGAACCACTCTCTTCTTTTGCGTTGCTGCATTGGAGCTGGCGCATGGGCTTGGCTGACTGGCCATGCATGCAGGATGCATGTGCCCGCCGGCCACTGCATGCGCCTGGTTTGTTACTAGGCCTATTTAATAGGGTGGTTATGGAGAAAATTAAGGAGATTTATTTTCTCTCTGTGCATCCACCAAATTAGAGGATGCGGTACTAGATGCAGACACTCACATTAAACTAACATTCAGAAGAACAAAGGTTCAGCATGTCTATGCATCTCAATGATTCACCATACTATAACCAATATACAAAGCTGTGAGAAGGTGTGGAAATAAAGAAAATCGGTCGATGCTTCTCTGAGCAAAGGGCCTCCCTGCGCACGCATTAATTTCTTGAGCATGCTTGTTTCTTCTCAAAATGTTGCGAGCACTTTGAGCATGTTGGCAACTCCACAGCTAGCTTGCTGCCTCATCTTGCAATTGATGCTGACACATTTGCAGCAAACACATGATGTAATAGAGATGACTCAACATGGGTCCATATTGTGCAGTTCCCCTGAAATCATATTCATTGTCCTGAATCTGAAAAGATAGGAAAATAGTAGCTATACTTAAACGGTGTTGCAAAACAGTAGCACATATCAATAGCTCGGCATGACAAAACACGATCATCTGGACGAAGGGGATATTGACCTACCTGAGGAAGATTACATATAATTTCATAAGTCCTTGGTTGATTTCCATCTTCGGATGCACTGCTTGTTTGCTCCTCCACACATGACAGGATCGTTCCGCACTGCATTCAGCAAGTCAACATACGAATAAGCTAATTTCATCTTGCGGTGGTCATTGTACCTAGTTACGAATGTAGGAATACCTGGAGCACCATGAGGTTAGCTGACAGCAGGTAGATGCAGCCATATAAAATTTGGGCGGTGCTACCAAAACTGAGGTTTGTATCCCTTCCTGTTATGAGAATTCTTCTTGAAGTTGGTAGAATGTGACGGCTTGTTCTTTGCATCAAACTTGCCTTTCCCCTGAGATTTGTTCTTGTTGTTTTGGGGCTGGTTGGGCTGGAAGTTCTTCTCGTGTACCATATGGGCACTAGAAGCTCCCTCAGTGACCCGAGCACGTGTGTCTTTTGCTCTCACCTTCTCCTCAAAATCTAGAGTGCTAATGAGATCCAAAACAGAAAACTCATGTCTCTTGTTTTTCAGAGAAGTAGCAAAATCGTTCCACGAAGGTGGAAGCTTGGCAATGATGGTCCCAGCAACAAATTTGTCCGGCAACACACACTTAAAGTACTCAAGTTCCTTAGAGAGTGACTGTATCTCATGAGTCTGCTGAACAACAGAGCGCTCATCAGTCATCTTGTAGTCACAGAATTGCTCCATGACGTACAACTCGTTGCTAGCGCCCGAGGGCCCAAATGTGGCCTCGAGCGCAGCCCACATGTCTTTGCCACTGTCAAACGACATATATGAATCCACAATGGAATCGTCAAGAACACTCAGCAGGGAGGCTTTGAAGAGGGTATCCATGTTCCGAAAAGCTTCCTACTGTGTAGGATTAAGATCGCCCTCAGGCTTACCCTTAGTGGCGTCATAGCAGTACATGATCTGAAACCAATATACTGCTCTTGTGCGCCACCTTTTATATTGCACCCCCTTAAAAGTAGGCGGCTTCAAAAGTGTAGCAAAACCACTCGGAGTAAATTGCCTGTAATCAGGTTTTTGGATTGGATTGTTGAATATATGAGCAATTTAGTATGAGATTTAATCCGAATCAACAGTAAATAGATCATGACGACAATTGCAAACATCAAAGTAATGATGCGGAATAAACCAGGAGGATAGAATCACATATTGTACAACGAGAGCAGAACCGATGTGGTTGATGTTGTCACTCATGTCGTTGATGAAGAGGTTACCGAGGTCGGGGAAGAAGGCTGTCGTTGAGGAAGTCGTCGCTGGCACCAATCACAAGAGTGTGCTCCCCAAAAACCTGATCGCCCCTCTCCCGTACAGGATCACGAAAGGCGGGGTTCGGAGGACTGTTGTCCCTTCTCGCGGTGCACGCCGGAAGGGGGACTGGAGAAGAATTGTGTGGCGGCGCTAAGATCTGGAACGGTGCGAAACCATATGATACAGCGGCGGCTAGGGTAGAGCATGTCAGGTCGGTCGTGCGAGTATAATAGTAGGCCTTTGCCCCCAAACCCCACGTCCAAGTCAATAATAGCTCAAAAAAGTCAATAATAGCCCCACCAAGGTTTGTCTCAAAAAAAACAGAGTAATTAAGGCGTCCGTTAGTCCCTTTAGTATAAATACAATATCATTAATAATGGCCCCACCTTTTGTCTCACAAAGTATGTTGGAGTACAACCGGCTAAACGTTTACAATCCGCTTCTCTTCTCTCTCCTCTTATCTCTCCTTCAACTAAGCACAAATACTATATTTAAATCCTTATAGCCTGCTTATGTCATCTAATTGTAGTACTTTCTCTAAAGTTACTATCCACTGGGTAGTCTGAAATGCCGGGCGGTGCCCTCGGTCGGCGCGCCGCTTCAACGGCGGAAGCAGTGAGAGGTCGCGTCGCCCTGACTTGCCATCAATGTGGAGCGGCGGGCTCAGCTCGCACCGGGCGGGAAGCATGTGCGGGAGGGGGAGCGGTTTTTGTTGGGCCAAGAAGGTGAGAAGCCAACTTGGGATCGGTCCGGACGGGGAAATGTCATGGGCTCCCATACTCTACATATGACACTAGTCTATGTTACTACTCCCTCCTTTCCGGTTTATAGAGATGTTTAGAGTAACATAGTAATATGTTACAGTACAAGTTACTCCCCACTATGACCGGCCTTGGCCTCTCCCAGTGCTCCACCATGTATAGCTGCTAAGCCTACCACGTAGGCATAAAATATGATGTGGCACCAATAAACTAAGCACCTATGCATTGAAGACTTGAGTTACTAAGCCATTTAATGCATCTAGCACCTCACCTAAAGATCATTAATAGTATAGCCAGTGCCATGTCATCTACAGCCCATCTTATAGTCAACATGTACAAAATAGTAGATCAAAAGAGTGTACTACTACTTTTTTATTCTATGGCCCACCTTTCATTCTCACAAAGTGCCTAGGAGCACGTGCTAGAGCTGTCTCTTCATGAAGAGCCCGCTTACCTTCTCTCTACTCTTCTCTTTCCTCCAATTAAGCAGAAATATACTAGTTTATTCCTTATAGTCCGCTGACTCATCTCTATTGTACTTGCTCTAAGCACTTACTAGCACCCCCTTGACCGTGGACCTTGACGGTGTACATCACCTTGTGTCTCATAATTTTCCTCGTCATCATCTGAGTCCTAGAAGATCTCACCCACATCATCATTAGCATGCAGCCGCCTTGATAGACAACATGCGCAGAAGGAGTAGAGGCGACTAGGGACGCACCACCTCCACATCATGGGAACTCCGTATGTGCTCGTGTGCGTGCAACGTGTGTGTTTTTCCATTGGTGTTAGCTCTAAGGCCGAGGCTGCGGTCGTCTTCGTCTCCGACTGCGACTAGTAGTTGAGCAACAACGGCAAAGAGGTGCTGCAAGAGATGCGTATGCGTCGTTGCGTGCGAGCTTCGCCGTAGCACGACGAACCGGACGTCGCCGCGGATGGCGCACGCCTCCATGCAGCCGAGTGTGCGGGCATGCATGTGTTATTCACGTGCATTCTGCGGCTGAGCGTGTGTGCATGCACGTCTTTTGTACGTGCGTTGTGTGCTCCATGCTGTGCGCGTATGTGCATGAGTTGGATCGGATGGAGTTAGTGCATTGGCTTGTGTACATGCATGGCTGCATGCGTCCTTTACATGCAAAAATTTCATGTTCTTTTATTTGTTTATTGGTGGGCAGGCGGCAAAAATAGGGGAAAACGCGCAAGGTTCATTGCAGACGCTCCACCGTGAGGTTCCTTGCTCCTCCTCGGTCGTCGGGAATCTATGCTCTTCAACTCTTTTCTTTTACATGAGCTTTGTTCATCCTTTTCCCAACACGCGAGACATCTAGCATCAAGGTGCACGTGTCATGCAAGAAAATGGAGATAATTAGATAAGAAGTGCGTAAGTGAGTCGTGCGGCAGGGGGGGGGGGAACCCTTTTTCATAAGTGAGTCGTGCACTTCGATGGCACCTACGCAATATTTTTTCTCATCGATGGCACGTGAATAGTGCACATAGTCAACGACGGAGCACGGGGTGGTAGCAATGACATGGTCAGCCCTTTTTTGAAGAGAGTACGTACTACTAGTAAATAACTTTGATGTGTCCCGTCAACTCGCAGAATAACGAGAAGCTTGATTACGCCTTCTCCCTCGCCAACGCGTGCACGGTTGCTCGCAACACGAGGAGAAACTTTTGCTTACAAGCGGTGGACATCCAACGGTTCATTTGGTGTCAGATTGCCAGAAGCACTACTGTAGAACGATCGACTTCCGGAAGAGGCGAAGAGCCAAGCACAAGGTCACCTACTAACCTTAGGCTAGGCGTAGTGGGAGTAACATAAGTAGGGGTACCTCCTTTTTTATTCTAGAAACAACCACACGCGAATATCAAGGTGCTGGTTACGTAGAACAAATTTCCTGGAGTCCGTGCTCAACCCTCCTCTATCTCTCTTCTCACCCAGCCAGCGGACGTGCGGAGCCCATCGTCTGTTTGCTCACATGCGGCCCCACATGTCAGTGAAAACGCAAGAGGACCCACTGAACCTGCACATCTTTCACCTCGACGTGCTGGCACATGAAAAAAATCCAATAAAGATCTTCGGTGGCCGCTTTTGGAGTTACTCAAGAGTAGTAAGATTCTATTTACAGTTTAACCCAAGATGCACATCTCGTGGCTTCAACTACCACTCTATTTTCTTTCATGACACGACCTGGATGCTGGATGTCCCACGTGTCGGCAAAAGGAGGAAGAACCCGACCAAATCTTAGGTTGTGCTCTCGGATTAGACTAGTTGTGCTAACTTAAAAATTTTATTGTGTACTCCCACCGTTCCAAAATACTTGACTTCCATTTGTCCAAAAATGGATGTACCTATATACTAAAACATGTATAGATACATATATATTTTGACAAATAGAAGGCATGTATTGTGCAACGGAGGGAGTAGAATGGATGCAAGTTTTTGTATTGGGAAGAAGAGTACATCCATATATTGATAGAGCATTGGAGTTGGCCTTACAAGTGGGACCGCAGTTGAGGAAACCGACTATCGGCAAACCCCCACCTCGCCCGCCGCGCGATGGCTGAGTTAGAGAAACGATGAGGTTGAAGAGATTGCTCTAGCACAGACTCCAAGAAATATGGTGTCAGATGGAAGTCGTGTTGGTGGCGTGTGCCTTACTCCTGGACGTGAATGCTTGTTCTGGCCCATGCCACCCTACTACTCCTACTACTTACTTATATAGTAATACTCCCTCCGTTCGTAAATATTTGTCTTTCTAGACATTTCAAATGGACTACCACATACGGATGCATGTAGACATATTTTAGAGTGTAAATTCATTCATTTTGCTCCATATGTAGTCACTTATTGAAATGTCTAGAAAGACAAATATTTAGGAACGGAGGGAGTAGTATCGAGGATTCGAGGTGCTGGTTACGTACAATATGGCTACAGTAAAAACACCCGCACGACGCGTGACGCATGTCAAGCTAGTACAAATAGTGTACTATTATTGTTGATTGGCCTCATCCGATAACCTGTTGCAATGCATGTACAATTATGTATTCGGAAAATATTTTTTTGCCTCGTCGCACCACTCACTCACAGAAGCAACTCGAAAGCCATTCATAAATTTAGTAAGTTTATCACAGGCATATCATTTTATTACATACAACAGGTCATCAACCCACATCGACAATGAGGATACATTATAAATACTAAAGTTTTCACCACACAACAAATAACAAGCAATGAAATGAACTTCAACTCAACCATTCCTCGGCGTTGGAAACACTTGCTTTGAACCACAAGTGATTCTCTGAGACGGGCCATCTATTGTCGATATCGAGACCAATGCAGGACTGATCATCCAGGCTGAAGCGGCCTACTATATCAGTACCAGGGTAGGGAACCACCCTAATGTCCGAGGTATAGACACAGTTGCTTCCCATAAATGGTACTAGTAACGTTGTGTCAACAGCAGTTGGATCGCCTTTCACCATCATCGGATAGTTTTGTCCAAGGAAGAGCGAGTTTTCTCCAAGACTATCAATTCTGTACCAGGGAGAAGGCGTTGGAGCTAGCACACTAGTATCCATCCCAAATACCATGCAACGGGTGTTGGAATAGGTCCGGAGAGTGCGACCATGGGAGACAACACGTGCTCCCTCAGTAGTAACATCATCAGTGGGCTGTATACACACAAGAAGAGGCGATCCATCAGAATTAGTTGCCAGGTGCCACTGAGTATATACGTTTTGCTCGTCCTCATGCTCGTGATCATCACCATCGCCATCTCCCCCTTGGTTATAAAAATTTTCAAGTATAGGTGGTGGAATGTTCATAGGACCTTGGAAACACAAGAAGAAGGTTAATTAATAAAGGGAGACTTTCTAACCCGCATGCATGTGGATGAAACAATTATAATTACGGTGGAAGACAAATGTACTGAAACTACGAGGATCCCATGCAAAAGCAGTGCCATGAGCGCTGGAAGCAAACACAAGACCCTCATATTGAATTGCATCACAGTACACATCCGTGTATAGAAACTGATTTTTGAGCAATATCCATCGATTCAAACCACCAAGGATGGCAACAAGCTTGTCGAAGATAGCAACAACTTCATAATTGTTGCAATTCCAAGAGTGGTTGGGAACTCGACAAATTGCTATCTTCCGTAGAAGACAATCACCATGATCGTATTTGAACATGCGTATAATACCGGTGTGCTCAACCTCTGGGCAGTCTGCTGAGTTTTTTTGGAAGTGGAACCCGGTCACGAGTGTACACAGTCACAAGTTCCCACTTGCAGTTGGACCCAATGTAAACAACCCAATCTCCATTTGTGCCTCCCCAAGCCTTGCCCTCAAGCGATGGCATCTTAACATCATATGTATCATTATCAAGCGGCATCAACTTGCACAGGGCGAGGCCTCCATCGTGTCGGCGCCAGTCATCAGGGTCACGGCGAAGAAGATAGGGGAGATCAAACCGCTCCTTGACTCTTGGGTTCCTTGTAATGATGTTATTAGTTGAGTCGAGAATGGCGTTGAACGAACCTGCCATGCTAGCCGAGGTGATGACGTCGCACAGATCAATGAGTTCCTCCACCACGTCATCTTTTAGATCGGGGAAAGAATAACGGGGTCATTTCCGGCCTGTTCCCTCCATGGAGAAGACGATCGAACAATGGCAGAAGAAAGGGTGAAGGGCTAAAGGAAAATGGAGGAGGGAGAGGAAGAACGTGCGACAGCAGTTCCAAATCGAGAGGGAAAGGCGAAGAGTCGGTGGACAGTTGCCAGTTTGCCACGGTTCACGAAGAGGAGCCCCGGCCTACACGTCCGTTCGGAAATACTCCTACTACTCCCCGTCGTCTCACTGATATGTTGAAACGGGGCCACATGTCAATGAAACATGATGTGTAATTTCTCATGCAAAATGCGATCTGGCCGCGTTGGCCCGAGGTGCCGCATTAGTTTTTTTTTGAAAGTTTGCCGCATTAGTTATCGACCTTTATTTTTTTAACATGCAATCTGAATGGATAGCTCCTATGGTCATCACACGTGAGCGGATATAGTGATGGTTGATTCGCCCGAGCACTTATTACTCTGGGAATATGGGAGTACCAGCGGATTCAAGGAACAGAGAAATGATGGTTGCTTCGTCCGAGCAACTTACTGTGGCGAAGGTGGGGCTCTGTGATTTGACTGCTCACTAGTCATTACTACTGCGGTGCAACGACCGGGGTGAATCTTTCCCTGAAGTTGTGTTGTGCACTCAATATTGCTGCATGGCAGGTGGAGCCGGATGAAGGATGTCCAACATGTCGGCGAAACGAAGTTGAATTGTTTCTGGCATTACTATCAATCCTTCAGGATTTTTTTATATGTACGCATAATTTTGATGAAATTGTATTGTGATGCTATGAAGGTTTCAACTTTGGTTCCCGCAGGAAAAAAAAGGTTTCAACTTAGGATTCATGTGTCTTGCCTCGAGATTATCTCGTTACAACATTCCATCGAATACAAATGAAACTACCATGGCTAATGCATCTCAATAGTTCGCAGATCAGTGCCAATATTCACATCACAACTGAAGACAAAGTTGTGAGAAGGTGTACAAATAAAGAAAAAAATATATAATTGATCGATGATGTTCGTAGGCATGGCTCCATTTCCTTGGCACAGTGTTCATTGCTTGGCAGCTAGTTTCACCCAGCTCTATAGCCAAAAAAGAGGTGTATGAAGGATACCACAATCCGATCATTTTGCGCAGCTCCACTAAAATCGAGCGACCATCCCTGTTTGCAAAGATATCCAGTCAGTGTGATTACAATAATACTGGAACTAGATGATGAAACATAACACACATAAATAGAAGCCGATCACCTCTACGATCTCTCTTTAGGACTAACTTCTTGTTGGAGAAGATTAGGCATGGAGTTGGATAAGGAGGATAGCAAAACCAATCTCCCTTTCCGCAGTCCCACAAAAATGTAAAAACGTTGCCCGTGTGACATTTTGGCGGAACTGCACAAAACGCTCTTCAGAAAAGTGATTTGTGCAGTTCACCAAAAGGCCGCAAATAGCAATGAGGTGAAAATGGATAGCCCTGTTTGCAAAAGGAGGTCGAAAGGAAACAACTACTGCCCAATAACACGAGTTGAAGACACATACGCCGACAACAAAGAAGCATGTTCCATGTAAAAAGGGAAAGATAACACATGGTGGTTTATCAAAAATGGTTTGAGGACGAGATTGCAAGATGGAAAGTACGCCGGCTAAGATACGATTTAAGCAAACAACTAAAGAAGATCCACATGCAGCAACGTGGGAAGATGGGCAGTGGAGCAAGGCCGGAGGAAGTCGTACCTGAGGGTCGTAGGGGTGTTACTAGGAGGGCGCCGGCGGCCGGGATCTGCCCATACTGCGGCAGCGAGCAAGTGGTGAAGGCCCTACCGTGCCGGAGCTTGGTCAGAGAGAATGGCGGGTACCGCAGATCGGGGTGATCTGCCTCAACACCGTCGAACAGAGAGACGATGCACATCCTCCCTTTCCGCCGGCGGACGGGATGCGGCCGGATCACTGACCTACGCTGAGAGAGAGAGAGGCCACGGTGGCCTTGTGTGAGATGGTGTGACGAGAAACAAACCCATTTTTTTATTTTCCCCACGGCAATCGTTTTATATTCTAGGCATGGTACCCAACCCTCCTTCGAGTAAACAACCGCTACACGCAACAAATTATCACGTGGTCTGCCTTTTCGTACAGAAACGAACTCCACCGTGTACCCGTGCTGGTGTGGCCGGGAACGAGATGTGAGTACGTGCATCCTGCGTGCACTTCTTCTTTAGGTGCAGGTACGTACGTGGGTGGGTGTGAGAGAGATGGTTTGTGTGAAACAGAGGCAATGTGTTGATGATATCTCAATCAGAAAACCGTAACATATGCAATGTGTCTGAAACGGAGTCATGGATGTGAGATATTGACAGAATTGAAAACAGGGATGAAGTGTGTGGCTGCACGATCGATAAAGAGTGCCATCGAATTTGTGTTTGCCCACGTCAAAGATACAGGGCGGCTGGCCTACTGGAATTTGAGAGGGAAGAGGTGCAATTCTTCTCCCTGGCATGGATACCTACCTACAACGTTC
>NC_041383.1:437733222-437832130 GCF_002162155.2 Triticum dicoccoides
AGAGACCAGTCGACTAGTATATGTGTGGGGAAGGAGAGAGACCTAGTATGTATTGTGGGAGATCGATCGACATCCATGGATATGTGTAGCAGAGGAATAAGGTTGAGAAAAAGAAAAAGGTAGAGCGTCAGAGGGTTGGTGGTGGAGTGGTGTCTCACAAATGGTGGGAGAGGCCTGCTAGACAAACGGAGGGTATGAGTGCAATATCAATAAGAGAGGGCGGGGGATGTCTGTTTGTCTATGCACATGCGTGTGAGAGACGGGTCGGGAGGTATTCAAGGATGATGAGGGGAGAAGATATG
Organism: Triticum dicoccoides; assembly: GCF_002162155.2. Classification (NCBI taxonomy): domain Eukaryota; kingdom Viridiplantae; phylum Streptophyta; class Magnoliopsida; order Poales; family Poaceae; genus Triticum; species Triticum dicoccoides. The sequence continues at coordinate 437,733,525 of NC_041383.1, forward strand.
GTTGTGGTAAGCATGCGTAACTACATAGGAAGATCAACCGTCGTGTGTCCGAGAAAAGGGGAGACATAACTAGCGAGGTAAGTGTATCAGTGCTTGGTGAAAACAAATTATAGTCGACCTGGCTATATGTAGGGAGATCAGTTCATATACACGCCTGCATGTGTTAGAAGCAAATAAGGTCCGGAGAGGCAGACATGGGGAGAGTGTGTGGCTAGGAGGTGGTGCGAGAGGCCTACCATGTCGAGGGGGGAGGAGTGTGCGATCATGTGATAAATGAAAAGAGGGGCGGGAGTGTGCACCTGTGTGGAATCGTATTGGAAATATGGGGGCATGGACGGTGAGAAGAGAAGAGGGGAAGTATATATGTGTTTGTTGTAGGCACACTTGGCTAGAGAGGTATATCGACCGGTGTGTGCCAGAAAGAAGGATCCGGGGGCCTACACACACCGCTGGTGGACGACCTAAAGAGAAATAATGAACATGCGTGATGGAGGGGACGCTAAGGGTGTGTGAGGGGGGCGGGCGTGTGCATGCACGATAGAAAGTTAGCACTAGCTAGCTATAAATAGAAGAGGATCATGAATGTGTAAAAGACGAACAAAGATCATAATTTATTATAAAAAAGTGGATACAGATACTTGAAGAATATATCATAATGTAGAACATTGATTATAATTTGGGCTAATGTGTGGCTTTTGCAACTCAGGTCTAAATACTTGTCATAATGTAGGGGGCGGGGCACTATACTTTGTGTGATAAACACGGTGTATGTATGTAACATGGTTTAGATTATGAATATATAGTTAGTACATCAAATGTACTATTATTTGGAATCAACATCAAGTGTATTCAAAAAATAAAATTCGAGCTCATGTAGTACACACAGTTCATATCTATCTATATAGTAATCATGTGGTGTGTTATTAAGGTAATACACTAATGATGGTTGAAGTTGGCAACAATCATGATTGTAGATTCTTATTGAAATATAGAAACAAATTCAAATTTAGTTCGAATTGCAGCGGTAGTATAGACATTTGGAATGCACTAAAATGTTGGTATGAGTAGGTTACATGCATTATACAGCAAGCGAAAAAATTTAATCGGACATAGCTTTGAATAGCATTTGTATAGTAAAACGGGGCAAGACTCACTCTTTGTGTGGTGTGAATAGTTTTATTTTTTTCGTTTTCTTTTTGGTTGAGGGAAGTGTGAATTGATTTGGTACGTACAAATACAATATTACTACATGTTAGGCTTGTCCCTAAAATTCATCCCGTGTCTTGTTATATCCTGAAAATTCAGATATCGTGCTCTCAAAGCTGGCGCCTTCACAACTCGCGCCTTGCTATCCCGAAATTACAATGCGCGCGAAAACTCCCTCCAGCTGCCAAATCCCGACATGCGAAATCCCCCTTCTAACCCTGAGCCGAAAGGGCCGCTAGTTCAAATAGGTGGGGGGTACTTTTGTAACACACCCTACATTTTGGACAAGCGCGTACCTAAGTCATGCTTCACCCCCTCCCATCGCCCCCTTTTCGCCATTCGAAATCCCAGGCCGCCATAACCTCTTCGCTCCAGCCGCGAAACCCCACCCTCCTCCGTCCGCCACGTCACCGCTGCCCAGCCGGAGCCTCTTCCCCGACGACGTCGTCCACCGCAACAGCTCGAAGTGCCTCGTCCACCTCCCCGGATGAGAATCCGTCGTCCATCTCGTCGTCCCGCCGATTCAGCCGACCCGTCCTCCACCTCCAAGGAGCTGCTCCGATGATTGCCTTGTTTATCGTGGCTGCTCTCCATCCCCACAGCGCCGCCTTAACCTGCTCCACCGAAACTGCAGCATCCTCACCGACTCCTCGGACGAAGCCGAAGCCTACTCGGCGCCACCAAAGAGGTTGTACACTCATCACATCGCACTTTCTCCTTAACTCGACCTCCCGGCGCCGACGGTGCTCCATCCGGCAGCCCCATGGAGCGGATACCTTGAAGCCGGCGCCGCGGGCGACATCTCCATGGCGGCTGAGGGAGTCCTGGATAAGGGGGTATCCGGACAGCCGGACTATAGACATCGTCCGGACTATAGAAGCATCAAGATACAAGACTCAAGACTTCGGCTCGTTTCCAAATGGGACTCTCCTTTGCATGGAAGGCAAGCTTGGCGATCCGGATATTATGTTTCCTTCCTTGTAAACCGACTCCATGTAAACCCTAGCTCTCCGGTGTCTATATAAACCGGAGAGCATGGTCCTTAGAAGGCCGATCACAATTACAATCATACCATCATAGGCTAGCTCTTAGGGTTTAGCCTCTACAATATCGTGGTAGATCTACTCTTCTATTCCACATATCTTCAATATTAATCAAGCAGGAAGTAGGGTTTTACCTCCATCGAGAGGGCCCGAACCTGGGTAAACATTGTGTCCCTTGCTTCCTTTTACCATCAGCCTAAGACGCACAGATCGGGACCCCCTACCCGAGATCTGCCGGTTTTGACACCGACATTGGTGCTTTCATTGAGAGTTCCTCTATGCCGTCGCTTCGAGGCTTAATGGCGTCTTCAATCATCAACAACACGGTCCAGGGTGAGATTTTTCTTCCCGGATAGATCTTTGTGTTCGGCGGCTTTGCATTGCGGGCCAATTTGCTGGCCAGTTAGAGCAGATCGACAGCTTCGCCCCTGGCCACCAGATCAGGTTCGGAAACTTGAACTACACGGCGGATATCCGCGGAGACTTGATCTTCGACGGATTCGAGTCTGCGCCAGGAGCGCCGGACAGCCACGACGAGCACGGCCTAGACCTGCTGTCGGACGGTGCCCGGCACATCATCCCCGAAGCAGCCTTGGATCTAAATCCAGGGCAGGTTGCGTTGCCTATGGACGAAGGGCTGGACCCCGCTCCGCAGGCCGCACACTTATCGGTGGTAGAACCGCACACAGGTCCCACCACTATGGAGGCCTGTAATCCCGGACCCCCGGACTCATATCCGGCTGTTGGTCCTGGTCCGCTCACTCTCGAGCCAGCCAAGCCAGGTTGGGCTCCGGTAATGGAGTTTACCGCTGCGGACATCTTTTAGCACTCACCCTTTGGCGACATGCTGAACTCATTGAAGTCTCTCTCTTTGTCAGGAGACTCTGGGCCGAACTATGTCCGGCTGGAGCGGGAAGCAGGCAATGAAGGAATTCGCTGCCCACCCACCACCCACTTTGTTGCCACGATCGATGATTTAACCGACGTGCTCGACTTTGACTTCGAAGACATCAACGGTATGGACGACGATGCAGGAGACATACAGGAGCCACCGCTCACAGGGCAGTGGACAGCCACCTCTTCATATGATATATATATATATGTTTGACACTCCGAAAGAAACCAATGGCGATGAGGCAATGAAGGATAATCCCTCCAAGAAGAAAGCAAAGCATGGGCATCGTCAGCGCCGCTCCAAGCCCCGCCAAGGCAATACCGGCACCGGAGACGATAATAATTCGGACGGCGCCGACGATGAATACAACCCCGAACGGCCCGCCTTCGAGCAGGCCGAATAGGAAGACGGGCATGACAGCCCAGATGAACAGGTGACGGACGGGTATCCGGAGGAGGATAACTACATGCCCCTCTCCGAAGACGAGATTAGCCTCAGCGACGACGAGTTCGGCATACCCGAAGACCCCGCAGAGCAGGAGCGCTTCATGCGCTGGCTTATTGCCACTGCGAGAAGCTTGAAGAAGAAGCAGCAGCAGCTCCAAGCTGATCAAGATCTGCTCACAGACAGATGGATAGAAGTCCTGGCAGCCGAGGAATACGGACTCGAGCGCCCCACGGCTGACTGACAGCCTTGAGGTCGGGACAAAATGGCATATCAGCCAAAATACCAGCCCGTACCCCGCACCGGTTTACTATGGCCCGGGGCAATACTCAAGACCTGCGCGATAAACTGGATAACGTGGCAGGACAACCAAGATCGATCTACGGATCGCGGGGGCGCACCAAAGCACATGACGATGACTGTCATACCGAATACACTAACAACAAATCCGGCCGGGCCGAATACAACCAGTCAGACATAGCCGGACAGCGCCGCGACATAGCCCGACATAGAGGCGCCGCACACCCCTATGCTTCACTGATGAAGTGATGGATCATGAATTCCCAGAAGGGTTTAAACTCGTAAACATCGAATCATACGATGGCACCATAGACCCCGCGGTATGGATCGAGGATTTCCTTCTCCACATTCACATGGCCCGTGGAGATGATCTACATGCCATCAAGTATCTTCCCCTTAAGCTCAAAGGACCTGCCCGGCACTGGCTAAACAGCCTGCCCGCAAACTCCATTGGCAGTTGGGAAAATCTGGAAGACGCGTTTCTTGACAACTTCTAGGTCACATATGTGCGACCTCCGGATGCCGATGAGTTGAGCCACATTACTCAACAGCCCGGAGAATCAGCCAATAAATTCTGAACCCGGTTCCTAACTAAAAAGAACCAAATAGTCGACTATCTGGACACCGAAGCCCTGGCGGCTTTCAAGCATAATATCCGTGATGAGTGGCTCGCCAGACACCTCGGCCAGGAGAAACCCAAGTCCATGGCAGCTCTTCCGACACTAATGACCCACTTTTGCGCGGGCGAGGACAGCTGGTTGGCTCACAGTAGCACTATGCCACATTATGGAACTTCGGATGTCCGGGACAATAATGGCAAGCCACGGCGCAACAGACACAAGCGACGGAACAACAGCGACATCATCGAGGATACGGCGGTCAATGTCGGATTCAGCGGATCGAAATCCGGTCAGCGGAAGAAGCCATTCAAGCGCAACAATCAAGGACCATCCAGTCTGGACCGTATACTGGAGCGCTCATGCCAAATTCATGGCACCCCAGACAAGCTAGCCAACCACACCAACAGAGACTGTTGGGTCTTTAAACAGGCCGGAAAAATAAACGCCGAAAACAAGGACAAGGGGCTGCACAGTGACGATGACGATGAGCCCCGGCGTCCGAACATGGGGGGGGGGGGGCAGAAGAAATTTCCCCCCAGGTGAAAACGGTCAACGTGATCTACGCCACCCACATCCCCAAGCGGGAACGGAAGCGAGCACTACGGGACATATATGCGATGGAGCCAGTCGTCCCCAAATTCAACCCATGGTCAGCTTGCCCGATCACCTTTGATCGTAGGGATCATCCTACTAGCATCCGACATGGCGGTTCAGCCGCATTGGTTTTAGACCCAATTATAGACGGATTTCACCTCACAAGAGTCCTTATGGACGGAGGCAGCAGCCTGAACCTGCTTTATCAGGACACAGTGCGGAAGATGGGCATCGATCCTTTAAGGATCAAGCCCACCAAAACCACCTTTAAAGGTGTCATTCCTAGAGTAGAGGCCCGCGGAATGGGCTCTATAACATTGGAAGTGGTCTTCGGATCTCCGGATAACTTCCGAAGCGAAGAGCTAATCTTCGATATCATCCCTTTCCGCAGTGGTTACCACGCACTGCTCGGACGAACCGCATTCGCTAGATTCAATGCGGTACCACACTATGCATACCTCAAGCTCAAGATGCCAGGCCCGCGCGGGGTCATAATAGTCAATGGGAATATGGACCGCTCTCTCCGTACAGAAGAACATACTGCAGCCCTTGCGGCAGAAATACAATGCGGCCTCCTCCGGCACACCACCAATCCGGCAACAACAAATTCAAGCTCCGTCAAGCGAGGGCAGAACACCCCGCAGCAAGATCAGAAGGCATGACAAGAGCAGGACTAGCAGTCCGGCCTCCGCTCAAATCCCATCAAAGCAGCATTCATGCCACGCGTACACAATTACACACTCAAAATACCATGGGCACAGGCGGAGGCGTATCAGGGGCTCAGTCAACAGTACGGTATTCCTTCATAACCTTTCCTTTTACCCTTAAGGACATTGCTTTAGTGCAGCTTCTCCAGAATAGCCGGATGGTCGGACTTACATAGGAGAGGAAACCCAGGAGGCAATAGGCTTTGGGCACAATAGGAAACACCCATGTGGAATCTATTAATGATCGTTGTTTCTGCTTTATCTATCTGTACGTAGCCTGCCCCTGGATAGGATATGTCAAATAATCCTATTTGTCTCCGCCTAGTGCATACATTGTAAACATACGCTTAAATGTATTATTCATCAATGAGAGACCACAAATAGCGTCAGCTTACTTATTTTTATTTGAGCATTTTTTATAAATGTCTATTTAATTTTGCATCCGTACACTTTGGTACGTGTAGTTTGCCAGGGGCTTCTTATGGTACCCCATAATACGGCAAGTCAAGTCCGAACACTTTCAACAGTGCGGCACCCCGAACTTATAGCATTATATGCATCAGCTCCGAATCATGTCTTGGGTTACGGTTGGGATAGCACGGCTCCCTCGCTTTGGTGCCTTACGTTCCGTTAATTCGGCTAAGGTACCGGAGGGAGAACTACTGCGATTGTGCCCTGGTTCTTCCAGACGAGCACCTCAGTAGAGAAAGCACAAAACTATCCGACATGATGTGGCGAGAGACTGGTCGCTGTTCGAGAGGTCTTAAAATCCTTAAAGATTTTTCTGCTTTAGGCGTTAATTCGGCTTTGTCTGATATAGGCGTGTATAGTGCCCCAATTCGGCCTTCCGGATCCTAGGGCTTCGCCGAAATTTTAAATCATATACTTCTATGGCTAAGTGAAGGTTATAAAGCTGTATAGTCCGATTGCCTGGTTCGCTGCGCCGGACACCTCCTTAAGGGATCAAACATTTGGATAAAGAGTGTCCGGGTTTTCCACGAACAACCCAGTACTAGGTACACAGGGGCGGAAGCTGACGACTGGCCTACTTTCAGAATTTGATAAACAGCCACATAGAAGGTAATATTTTAAATCACAAAAGCGCTACATAGTGCAAGTAACTTCGTCTTTAAATTACAATCATGACAAAAGTGAATTCATTCAAAAATTATGTCTTTGCTACATTCATCGGCCACGAGGCAAGCACCCTTCATAATGCCATCATAATACTTCTCGGGGACGCGATGCGGCTTGCCCTCTGGTGGCCCATCCTTCACCAGCTTCTCCGCATCCAGCTTTCCCCAATGCACCTTGGCGCGAGCAAGGGCCCGACGGGCACCCTCAATGCAAATGGATCGCTTGATGACTTCCAGTCGTGGACAGGAATCCACCATTCACTTGATCAGGCCGAAGTAGCTGGTGGGCAGAAGCTCGTCAGGCCATATCCGGACTATCAGATCTTTCATAGCCACTTCGGCCGCCTTGTGGAGTTTGACCAACTGCTTCAGTTGGTCACTCAGAGGCATTGCATGCTCGGCCCCAGCATACTGGGACCAGAACAACTTCTCCGTCGAGCTCCCCTCTTGGGCACGGTAGAACTCCGCGGCGTCCGATACGCTGCATGGCAGGTCTGTGAATGCCCCTGGAGAGCTCTGGATTCGAGTAAGTAAAAGAAACGCATCCTCCACATGTTTGCTTTGCATAAAAAAATTCTTACCCGCCGCTATTTTCTTGGCCTCCTAGATCTCTTGCTGAGCCCTCTCGTCTTCGGCCTTGGCGTCTTTTGTATTTATAAGGGCCTTCGCAAGCTCGGCCTCCTTTGCTTTAAGCTCCCGCTCCGCAGACTCGAGCTTCTTGCCGAGCTCCTATAGCTCTTCTTGTACCTCGCCCACTTGGGTCTCTTGCTTTTTGTGCTCCTTGAGTTCCAAGGTCGCTTTGTGTTCGGCCTTAGACAGCGCCTTTTTGAGAGACGCCACTTCGGTGGCGGCCTCTGGTACCACATCACGACGTCTCGTCGTTAGCATAATCAAATTTTATTTGCTATTTATTATATAAGAGAGGGGAATCATTCACCTTTGTTCTCTTCGAGCTGCCTCCTCGCGAGGCCGAGCTCTCCCGGTGCCCGCTCTAAATCCTGCGTCAGGCCGTCGATTTCGGCCATGCGAGCAGCAGCGGCCAGCAGCACAGCCTGTTTATTTACATTGACACTTATTGTTAGACTCCTGCGGATTATAATTGACCCTCCGTTTGGTTTTTTCTTTCCGAACACCAAACAGAGTATCAGGGGCTACTACCTATCGGGTGGTGATTTTACACATTTTACTGCTTACCTCAAATCCTGTTAGGAGGCTGGTGCAGGCTTCGGTTAGTCCGCTCTTGGCGGACGAAACCTTCTGAATCACCGCACTCATGAGAGTACGGTGCTCTTCATCTAGGGAAGCGCCTCGAAGCGCTTCCAGCAGACAATCCGGCGCCTGGGGCGCAACGGAAGTCCTTGATATAGACGGCCCTCCCTCCATAACGAGGGACTGCCCGCCTAAGTCCGGAACCACTGAAGGCTCCGGAACAGTGTTTGGCTGAGAGCCCGGCTTGCCGTGGCTCTCATCGACACGATCCACGGGGACCTTGAACCCCGCGAGTCCGACGCCTGGGACGCCGCCCTGAGGCGCCTCCAGGGCCACCTCTACCATCGTCGGGAGCCTTCGGGACAACACCTTCGTGTCGTTCGCAGGGCGAGGAGACGTGGCCGTCGGGAGTGAGTTCATTGCTGACTCACTCAAGGACCCGTCCAAAGACGACACTCCTGGATGGGCCCTGGCCGGACTGTATACAAGTTCGGCATCTATTATCTATTATTATTTAATTAAAACAATAGGCAAACAAGCCACCACGCGCGTCCACATAGATTAAATTATCTTGATCCTTGATTTTATGTCTTGACGGCTGAGATTAAAATATGAAAGCATTACGTAAGAATATAATACGTGTACATATAGCAGAACATGCCACGTTGAAGTACTCCACATAGGTTCCAAAAAAATAATATAGTAGAAAAAGAACTTCCCGTCGATGGATCAATGATAAGCAAAAAAAATATTACTCTAACCTAAACAAATAAGGAGCCTATTATTAACAAACAAGGACAACCACCTCACGTGAGGAAAGTTCCAGATCAGGAACAAATACATGCAAATAAAACAAGTCTGATTTGCACACGGTGCATAAGTCTGATTTGCACACGGTGTTGGCATCTGATTTGCAGCCGGTCTCAGCCACCACAATCCAAGACACCTAAAAGTATATAAATAAGTACACACGGACGCACAAGTACCCACCAAACAATTAGAAGCCAACGACCACGACGACTTGAACACATCACACGCGACTCAACGTCTAGACGAAAAAGCCACCTCCAGCCGCTTCACTCGACGCCCGACATAGTCACGCGAAAGCATGCTCAGCGCCCGACGAAGCGACGCCTGCTCCAATCTAAGTCGAAAGAATTGACGCCAAAGCAAATCTAGCCTGAATCATCAGATTTGGTAATTGTTATTTCACAAGCTTACTTTTGATGGATAGAATCTTCATAAATACTATATCAATTGATAAATTGTTCCCTGTTAGTTTTGAAGATATAAGAATATGGCATACAAGAAGTTGAGCGACTTAACTACAAGGGGACAGAATTGGAATATTCAAGTGAAAGTAATGAGAATGTGGGATTCAGTGAATCCTACGACCGATGAGCTTATTAGCCTAGATATGATACTGATGGATGAGCAGGTCTGTTTTCTAATATATTAAATTAGAATTTTTCTGTCGGATGAAGCAACTTACTAACCCTATTTGATTCTTTTAACAGGGTGAAACAATCCATGCTACTATCTACAATCCATGCTACTATCTGGAAGAATCTTATAGACACTTTTAGATCAAAGATCAATGAAAAGTCTATTTATGCATTCAGCAATTTTAAGGTCGCGGAATCCACAAAATATAGGCCAGTGAGCAATGAAATTAAAATATATTTTGCATACAATACAAAGGTAAAGGAAATAAAAGGATCTTCGGAAGTTTTCCCGGAATATTGCTTTGAGTTTGCTACCATGGACACACTAGAAGAAAGGGCGGAAAAAGATACACAATGCTCAGGTATGTTTGTGGATGTAATTACGACCTCCAAATAATGGATATTTCTAATTTTTATATCACTATAATCTCCAAATATGCAGATGTCATTGGACTACTAACTCAAATGAAGCCAGTGGAGACAAGAATAACAAAAAGGAACCCACAACCTTCATATATCCACGAGATTGAAATCCTAATGCCAGAGTAAGTGCATATGCATGTCTCAAATTTAACTAAACCCCCCCCCCCATGTGGTTAGCACTAACTTCTTAGATTATATTCTTTAGGGGTGATAAAATCAGAATCACGTTGTGGGGAAAGTTTGCTTATTTTTTGACCGAGGATGTAATCGGCAGCCAAACTGTCCTTATTATCACATCAACGATGGTGCAGAGATTCAATGGTAAGTGCATAAATCTTACATGCCATTCTTATCATTTACAAATTCTAACTAAATGATTAAATAGGTTTGTGCCTAAAGTCAACGAGTGCCACAAGGATATATATATAGATCTGGATATACCAGAAACACAAGAACTTCTTGATAGGTATGAAACACCACCGATTTATATTTTTTCACTCATAATTACTAAGTCAGGTTGATTAAAGGTTGTATATTCTTATTTACTTCATACATGTGCAGGAACTCAGCCGAAGAAACCTTACCAAAGATGGGCAGTATAGATAGAAGTAATCAAGGAACACTAGAAGAACAGATGTTTTATAGGAGGAGAACATTAGAAGAACTTACTGCAATGAGGCACGGAAACCAGCCAGACCAGGTAACGCATCAAAATTCCAATAAATGATATCATCAATCTTCGTGATACGCGATAAGACCTGCATGGACAATTCATTTAATATTAGTTACAATGAAACCATATTGTGCTTATATATGCCTCTTAATCCCACACCCCACCCAAATGCTAATGTTGTTTTTTTAGGATTTTGTGTTCACTGTCATAGCTACAGTGGATCGTTTGCAAGAAAATATCCAATGGTGGTACATGTCATGTGATAAGTGCCACAAATTAGTGACCATTATTATTGCAAGAGTTGTGGTATATATCCAGAAAAGGTCACACCATGGTAAGCATATTATATTACTAAAATATGAAAAAAATGTTATATTATATTTACTCTCCACTACCAGGAATCATGTGTTAGGTACCGTGTTCGACTCCAAATTAGTGACCATACATCTACTACAAGTTGCACTTTATTTGATGAGGAGGCTGCAAGATTGCTTAATACATCTGCATCTAATCTACTGGACACACAGGATGGGAAATCGGAAGAAGCGCCAAAGATTATTCAACAATTATGTGGAAAAAGACTCATATTTAGATTCAAGCTCAATGATAATAATCTCACATTTGGCACACAAAACTATGCCGTTAAAAGAACATTTGTGCCTGATGATAGGCTTGAGATGCTCTATTTGGACAATAAAGCTGAGAAGGTAAAGCTGCATTAACTTTTTACCATTTTCAGAATTCCTTAATGGATGATGAGGTGGACACTGTGTTAATGAAGAAGCAAAACATGCCAGATAGAAAGGTGATTGTTTTTTTAACAATGTACACACTTCAGATTTTAGAGATGTGTCTAATTTTCAAAATGTTTATCTTTGCAGTCACAGAATAATAAAGTTTCATCTGGCAAACTTTTATGTGAACTGGTGCCTGTGAAAGAGGAGTCACATGACAGCAATGGGACTACATTAAATAAAGATAAGCGTCAAGACAAAATACCATCGTCATCACGTGAGCTCCGCAGTGGCACTAAAAGGAGACTGAGATCTTTGTAATATCAGATGAGTCAGAGGATGAATGCACTAAGACGAATATGCCTAAAAAAAGGGAAAAGGTGTTTGCGGGAACAAGAAACATGTTAAAGCAAAAGCAAAAAATACAGTGCTTGAAGATGAAGATGAAGTACCGAAATCAAAGGCCAGGAGAAAAAGGATGTTATCCAGATAATTAGTGGATCAGTAGCTTATGAAATAAATAGTGCGACAGTCTATTTGTATCGACCAAGATAAGTAATAGTATTTGACTGACATCAACCATGATAAGAAGGATACTTATTAGATTCAGGGTGTGGACGTTACCAATGTTCTTAGTTTAAAATAGATTGATAACTTTCTTTATGTAGTTTCCTTTATGCACATGCTATTTTAGGAAAATCTTTACGAGGCCAACGCAATAGACAAGAACATACTACAAGACCAGACTTTCGCACATTAGGATTTACTTCACAATTTGAAGAAACTATACTTTAGCAAACCTATATAACACCAGCACAATAGAAAGGAACATACCTTGCTTCATCAGTAACTTAATAGCACGACTGGATATAAGCAAATCAATGGCGTCTTGCTGGCACAAGTGAACTACTCAACAAACCTATAACAAAATTTATATCCAAGGTGACAGATTAGCACAAAGAAGGCAAGGACTTTGCAGTTTAAGAAAATAATTGACACATATGAACCAACTTGCGGTTCATAAGGCCTTTCTTAAGAGAAAAGGCATAATTTCTTGCAAAGAAAAAAATTAAAAATACATGGAGTACAATACTGCTATGGATAAAGTACAAGAAATAATTTTCAGTTGGCACTTACAATTAGTAGTAGCCTGACCGCAAGAACAATGAGTTAGTATTGGCCTGACAACAAGAACAACGAGGAGGCCAGCATCTCATGGTCGTCAGCTGCTATTTGTATTCTTTAGATGTCAGATCTAATAACTCACTCAGCAGTTGACTCGGTGATTTCCCTCGCAGCCTCCTCCACTGGGCCAAACTACAACACCTCTGCCATAGACCTCTAGCCGTAAGCCAAGAAGAGGTCATCAACTTGGCCGAAACTTGAGAACGCACTGCCGGACTCAACGAGGTTGTCGAGGATCCACATCATCGAGAATGCGACGAACGCATCCGTGCACCCTGCTCAACGGCAAACTGCGCCAGTACCTACACGAAAAGAAATAGGAAGGAATGAATCAGCCATAATGGTTTGGGAATCAATTTGGTGATGGCAAGCGGCCTCCATTTCTTTTTTTCCCATTAAGGACGAAGGAAAGAAGGAACTATGTTTTTCCCCTCTGCTAGAAACTAAGGAGAGGCGTACATTCAGCAAAAAAATTGGTAAATGAAATTATGATGAACATTATGCAAAGCAAGAGGCGAATGGGAGAGCACAAAGCGATTCATACCTGTCAGCATGTCCGCACCCTAAGATGACAGGAACGACACACAGAAGATGGGCCCTGAACCCAACGACACAGCCATATGTCTCAGCGGCAATGAACTACATAGGCAAAAGTGAGATGCCGCATCGCTGGTGGGAGACGCCAGATCCGCAGCGCATGTCCTGGCCTCGGCAAAAAATGGCCACAAAGATCACCTCCTCCAAGATTTGGCCATGGATGGGCAAGCAAATCAAACTGCTACAATAGCTACACTTGCGAATTGGTAGAGCATCTCCCCATGGATGGGCAGGGTACTCAGATTTGGAGCAGCAGCTTCAATTTCTTTTTCCCCTTGCGATTTGGTTCAGCATCGCCCCATGGATGGGTAGGGCACTCAGATTTGGGGCAGAATCACCCATGGAAGGGCCGCCTCAGTTTCTTTCAACTACCCTTCAAAGGCAAAGAAGAAATGTGCGCATTCTTTTCCTCTAGCACAACTAAGAAGGAGCAGCGTACATCCCTTCAAAAAAAAAAGACGTGCACATTTCTTCTAAAAAAACATGGTTGGATGGGAAGCACGTTACACAGTTTCTTTTTTAAATGATGAAAGACGTGTTACATAGTTTTGACTAAATAAATTGAGACGGGTAAAAAATAAAGATGCAACTTCATATTTCGTTTCTGATACAATTGGGTCCATTTGCTTCATAAATTCATAAAAAAATAAAACGATCATTACCATATATTTTTACAAGAAATAAGAAATAAATGGACTAAAGATCAAACATATAACACATACATAATTTAAAAAAGCAACGCATATGTAAAGCTAAATAAAATACATGAGAACCTTAAAAAAACAATACTCATCCATTCACTTTTATAAGTCATTTCAAACAAGTGAAATTGAGCTGTTTTGCATAATGTGTGAAACAATATACAAAGCCTTATAAAAATGAACAGAGGGAGTAATTTAAATATTATGTGAATGTCACAAGAAAAAATAAACATGTTTTACAAAAACTATATGCAGATCATTTATCAAAAATATAAAATAGATCAAATCTACATTACATTGCCAACACCATTCACAATTTTCTATTTCTTCATCAATCTAATTAATATTAGTTAACTGGTGTACCATCAACTTAAAATAAGGTGTGTGTCAATAACTACAGGGCTCTCATCACATATGACCTTCTGCCAATGAAATAAAACCAAACCTGACTGATTAGTTATTTTCCGTGATAAAGCTCAAATCACCCTATTAAGTGTGCATATCGTATCTCAAGGAAGCAAGATGAATGTCATAATAAACATATCTATTTTCGGGGATGATAATAGTTATTTAAAATGCACCAAACGGTGTATTTTCCTAAAAAAAAAAGACTGGCATATGTCATCCTGTTATGCTAAGTACCTTTAAATAAACAAAATAAAATGGGAAAACAGCAAATATTAAAAAACAAAAAAATAACATTAAAACTTTATAAAAAATTAAACAAGTGTTTAAAAAACAAGAAAAATACAGAATATATAAAAATTAATCTAGCCGCGCAAATGCGCGGGTACACCCGCTAGTTATAAACAAAATTATGAAGCGAAAATTACGACCAAGTGCGGATACTTACGACCGCACGAGGGGCTTCTTCTGGGGCAGCCACCCTTCCTCGCTATCGGCGGCGGTGGCGGAGTAGTCCGGAAGGGATGCTTTTCCCTTCTTGGACGTCCCAGTCTCCCCCACCGGGGCGGCCTTCCTCTTCTTCCCTCCCCGGACACGGGGAGGTGGTGTTTCTCCTTATTCCTCCCCGCCTCCGCGGGAGGAATCCACCTCCTCGTCATCAGACGACAAGGGTATGACGGCCTTACGCCGGGGGCCTCTCCTGGCCCCCTGATTCACCGTCTCAGGCCCCCCATCCTTTTCGAACGGGGCGGCCTCTTCTTCTTCTTCTTCTTCTTCCCCTTCAGGGGAGGAGTGTGCCTCATCATCTTTGGACGAGGCTTGTGCAACCTTACTTCGGAGACCCTTTCGGGTCCCCGGGGCCTTCTTGTCGGCCTTCTTCTCCGGCCCCTTGCAGGCAATGGGACCAGCATCTTCGTCAGAAGATCATTGGCTGGGCTTTCCGGCAACGGAGCCGGACTGTCGATCCGCTCTGCTGTCTGCACATACTCCTAAAACAAATATGCACAATCACTTAGGGATTCCCCATGAGTACATTGGGAAGAACCGGACCCGGTGGCGGCCTAAGAACTCACCTGGGTAGGTTGCCGTGCGGCGTGGAGCCCGCGGTCCTCGGTTATGGAAGGAGGTACCTCGGTGGCCTTGAACAACACCTTCCACGCGTTCTTGTGCTTCATGCCATAGAGCCTCTGGAGCGTCCGGTGTTCGGCCGGGACGAATTCCCACAGATTGAATTCCCGCCTTTGGCACGGTAGTATGGGGTGAATGAGCATGACTTGGATCACGTTGACGAGCTTGATGTTCTTGTCCTTCATGCCCTTGACGCAGTTGATGAGTCCGGTCAGCTCTACAGATTCGCCCCATAACAGGCCCTTCTGTTCCCAGGAGGTGAGCCGCATAGGGGTTCCAGATCGGAACTCAGGGGCCGACGCCCAGTTGGCGTCGCGTGGCTCGGTGATGTAGAACCACCCCGATTGCCACCCCTTCACGGTTTCCGCAAAGGAGCATTTTGCCCACCATGGATCCTCCGCACTCCGCTTGCTGGCCGCTCACAATCTTCGGCTTCACGTAGAAGGTTTGGAGACACAAGCCAAAATGAGGCTTGATGCGGAGGAAAGCCTCGCACACGGCGATGAACGCTGAGATGTTAAGGATGAAGTTCGGAGCTAGATCATGAAAATCTAGCCCGCAGTAGAACATAAGCCTGCGGACGAAGGGGTGGAGTGGAAACCCCATTCCACGGACAAAGAGGGCAAGGAACACAACCCTCTCGTGGGGTCCTGGAGTTGGAATGACCTGCCCCTCATCTGGTAGCCGGTGCGCTATGTCTGCGGCCAAGTATCCGGCCGCCTGGAGATTCGCGATCTTCTTCTCTGTCGTGGTGGAAGCCACACACTTGCCTCCTGCTCCAGACATGACTAACTGTGCGGAGAAGACCTGGACTAGGGCATTGGAGCTCGAGGGGGCAAGAGTATGTGATGGGAGGAAGAAGGCGTGGGTAAAAATGAGGAACTCTTATCCCTTTATAGAGGCAACGAAAGCAGTGCGCCTCCCCACTAGCCTGTTGAGAATTGCTTACTTCCCAAGCGCCACGATTGATGGCACGGGGGGATTACCCATACCCGTATTGATGAGAATCCTGCGATAAGGGGACATGATCTCTCCTTTGACAGGACGTGTCATGGAAACCGCCTCGCAATACACGTTGTGGCTGGTTGTGAAAAAACGGTTCGAGTAATGACCTGGCCCTAATGGCATGTCACGTCGTCTAAAAGTTGTCAGCTGGAGTATCATTCTCTCTACGGTGGTATGTGAAGATCATTTTGCAAATCCGGACACGGTCTACGTGTTCGATGATAACCTTGGTGTATTCGAAGGAGGAACCCGCCTTGCAATGCCGAAAACAAGACTGCGTGCCGGACTCATCGTCATTGAAGCCTGGTTCAGGGGCTACTGAGGGAGTCCTGGATAAGGGGGTATCCGGACAACTGGACTATATACATCGTCCGGACTATAGAAGCGTCAAGATACAAGACTCAAGACTTCGGCTCGTGTCCGGATGGGACTCTCCTTTGCGTGGAAGGCAAGCTTGGCGATCCGGATATTATGTTTCCTTCCTTGTAAACCGACTCCATGTAAACCCTAGCTCTCCGGTGTCTATATAAACCGGAGAGCATGGTCCTTAGAAGGCCGATCACAATTACAAGCATACCATCATAGGCTAGTTCTTAGGGTTTAGCCTCTACGATCTCATGGTAGATCTACTCTTGTATTCCACATATCTTCAATATTAATCAAGCAGGAAGTAGGGTTTTACCTCCATCGAGAGGGCCCGAACTTGTATAAACATTGTGTCCCTTGCTTCCTGTTACCATCAGCCTAAGACGCACAGATCGGGACCCCCTACCCGAGATCTGCCAGTTTTGACACCGGCAGCGGCTCTCCCCCAGTGCGAGGCCCCTTCGGCGGCGACGTCCATACCAGCCGGATCCGCTGCTGCTGCTCCGTCTCTCGCTCGCTCGCTCGCGCTGCTGCTGCTGCTCCGTCTCTCGCTCGCTCGCTCGCGCTGCTGCTGCTACTCCGGCTCTCGCTCCATCGCTCGCTCGCCCAGCAGCTGCTGCTGCTCTCCCCCTCGCTCGTGCTGCAGCTCTGCTCTGATTAAGCCACACTTCAGTCGACTGAATCGACTTTTGGGTCAATCGATTTTCAGGGGTTGGGGGGGCTCGCCGGAGTTAAGGAAGAACCACCCGCAGCGGAGACGGGGGCTCGCCAGAGAGGTACCCCACTATCTATCTTAGGGTTCGGGGCGGCAGGCGGGGAGCTAGAGGGCTGGCCGGGGCGGCGGTGGCGAGTTGTTTCGGGGCAGCGAGGCGGCGCTGGGGACGGCGGTTCGACCGGTGGTGGCTGGCGGCTCAGGGGGGGGGGTGCAGGTTGAAGATGAACTGCAGGCCCTCCCTAAACTACATGTGAAGTACCTCTCTGCTACCATTGCGTTCAGTTTCGACAGTAGCATTCAGATTCCACAATAAATTTCAGTTTCGACAGTTAAGTTCAGAGTCAACAGTTTTTACCTCATCTATTGTAGTCAGGTAGTTTTTGGTGATGTTAATTTTACATCCATTTTACATCATCTACTGGAGATGCTATTAGAATCCCACTTGAGATTGACAATGTCTGTCTTGTGCTGCTTCAGCCTTGACGTCTTACGGCTCACCGGAGCTGCTCCAACGACAGAACAATCCATCACAACAGAGCAGTGCCCTGGACGCCATCTACAGATTCCTCAGATCTTCCTCCACACCTTCGACAGCCACCTCTGCCTCAACTGCTTCAGCGACCAACCCAATGATGTTGAGGTCGACATGGCTACGGCAAAGAGATTGTACACGTGTTGCATCACTTATTACTATACATTCACGTCGATCCATTAGGGCTATTTTGGTTCAACGGAAAAACATAGCAATAGGGAATTTTCCAATGGCACTCTACTATTCAATTATTCATGCATTTTGTCGAAAGGAATGAAGAAAAACATCCACCTGGACCTACTTTTCAAAATCCTATGCATGAAAACAAGACCAAGTGCATTAGTGCCAGAATAACATTCTAACTGTACACGCTTTCATATGGTTTCACTTTATTTTGGCCATGTTTCTTTGCATTCCTCTGCTCTTCCAATTCCTATAAACCAAACAACCAAGTTGACAGAAATCCTATGTTTACAAATGCTCTGTTTACCATGTGCATTTTCCTATCCTATTCCGGTGTTTTTCCTATCCCTGTGTTTTAAGAATCATGCAAGCCAAATGAGCCCTGACAGAATTACTTCACTTACAGGTACATGTCGAAGGGAACTTTGTGTGGTTTGTCCTGCTCCTGCCGCGACATCGTCCACCTCACCTGAGCTGCTCCATCGACAGAAGCATCCACCAAACCAGACATCACGACTCATGACTGTCTTTTGCCGCCTCAGATCTCCTTCCCTGCCGCCGGCACCCACCGCAACGGCATCAACATCATCGACTCAGCAGATGAACCTGAGGAGTACATGGGTCCACAAGAGAGGTCGCACTCTTTTGTTTCTGCTTATGTTATGCATCGCTTAAACTTACCTGCTACTTTATCGTCCTGTTCAGCTCTTGCACTCCCAAGTCAGGTCCAAATTAATGTTCAAACTTGAATTCTAAATTAGTTGTGGGCACATATCGAGGCAACAATGAATAGTATGTCTGTCTAATATCTGGTTCACCTAGGGTATGCCTATGTTGTTCATCTTGGGTGGGAAACAAATAGTAAAGCAATCATCATCTGTCTTTTTATTAATTTAAAGCAATCATCAGCCTGCTATCATTATTTTTGGATCCATCCACTGGTTGTTACCATCACTCTAAATTTCTGCATGCTCTCCTTACATAATCTCACCATATTTTTTCGTATGCATGTCAGATATTGTGCACAGTCATGCTGAACATGTAGAGAAAAAGAGAAGAGTTTTGCGCGGCAATACAATGTCATGCAGACATCGCTCCATGGTGGGTTCAATGGCAAACCCTCCCCACCCCTCTCCAGATTGTAATCCAGAGGAAGATATCTGTTCTGAGGCGGATTCAGATGCCGCTGACCACTCCTATTTACCCCCAAGGTGTTTGATCTACCTTGGCATGATGATGTTAGTCATATCATGCATATGTTGCCTTGTAGTGCCTACTTTTGACATCATATGTATAATCTGCTTAGTTTAGACATGTTCTGTAATGCCACCTGTTTAGTTTCTATATCATATATGGGAATTATGCAGTCTCATGTCTTTTAGCCAGCCATAATATATGTGAAATGTGCAATGCCATCCTTTTTAACCAGGCATCATATATTTGAATGATATCTTGCCCATCCTTTTCTTCATTACATTTCCATTTGTCGACAATGTTTGTACATTAAACTACTCTTCCTGTGAATCAGCCATTTGGGTGGGAGATAGAAAAATCTGGAGTGAAAACAAGGCCTTCAGAGCAGACAGTGCTACCTGTCGAAGCAGATCTCTTATTGGGTCCCGATAGCTCCTCAGAGATGGATTCAGAGACAGATGACCAGTCCTATTCCCCCACTAAGGTGTATGCTCTAACTTGGCACGGTTATACTGCTCATATCATGCATACGGTGTCTTGCATTGCATAGTTTAGACATCATATACACAATATTCAACACCATGTTCTTAGTTCAGACATCATATCGAATGCCCTCTGTTTAGCATATAAATCACATATGTGAATTAAATGATGCGATCCTAATTACTTAGATAACATGTAGGTGAATTATGTCATGCGATCCTGTTTAGTTATTCATCATATCTTTGAATTATGTTATGCTATGCTATACAGTTTAGATAGACATCATATATGTGAAATTATGTCATGCTATCCATTTTAGTTAAACAATATACATGTCAACTATTTCATGCCCTATTTTTTCCACACTATCTATTGCATTTGTCTCTCATACAATGTCTGTACATTCAGCTATGTTTCCTGTTTATCAGCCATTTGAATTGGAGCGGGTGATGCCAGTATCTAGCGGACTAAAAACACAGTCTTCAAATAAAACAGTGCTACCTCTTGGTGGAGATAGCACCCCGGTTGTACATGCACAAGAACCATCCCTACCATACATAACCCAAACTCTCGTAGATTGTACCCCTACTACGATGGACAGAGAACCAGCTTCACCCAATCTAACCCCAACCCCAGCCGATAGTAACCCAGTTCCTGTTGACACAGCACCATCTCCACCACAGAGCTCCCAAACAAGAGAAGTTAGTAAGGCAGCTCCAGTGCCCAAAGGGCCAGTACTATCACGGCGAACCCCAACTCCACCAGTTACTACGCCTATTCCTGTGGAGGAAGCACAACCAGCTAGTCATAGTTTAGCATCTATCGCATTTGATGTTGTTAAATCGTATATGCGTATCTTCCCATCTTGGAAATATTATACTGAAGATGAAGGAAAATGCCAGTTGCAGGTGTTTTCCAGGAGTTATGTGTAAGTAATGTTATTCATGGCAATTACTTTGCATCGTCCCATACATCCTACCTCCATGATGGTTATAATACAACAAAATTTCCCATTTCTCTCTATAGAGAAGGACCGATTTGGAAACTCAGGATGAGGTAATCTGTGCTAATACCTCTGCTATCTTCAATAATGCTTGGTGGCAGTATCGGAATTACCTGAAGAAAACGTACTTCACCGGCAAAGAAACTCATCAAATTACCTTACGTTCTCCTGAGACACATTTACTGGACGATGACTGGGAATGCCTTGTTCTGTACTGGTCCCGAACCAAGAATGTGGTAAGGTCTATGAGCTCATTTTCTATTTTTAAGTATTATATTCGTGCATCTTACTGTACTATGTTCATGTAGAACAAGTGCCTAAACCTGAAGAACAAATGTTCTAATTTAAGATTCCATTGCTATCATAGTTCAAAAAAGCGCTGGGCGTTAATTGTGGGTTTTGCCACCGCCTTGCGCTTTACTGACCAAAGCGCATGCTTATGCGCAGTTATGCACAGATTAAGCGTAGTTATGCCAATGCGTTTTGCCAACGCCTAGAGCCTAGGCGCGCTGAAGCGCTTGCTTAGGCGCGCCTTTTTTAACTATGATTGCTTTGCTCTTGTATCACTGTATTTACTCATACAAACTTATTTTCAAATTGAAGGATCCAATCGAAACTCCAATGGCACAGCAGGTATGTTCACGCATGCTTCTTTAACAGGTTTGCTCTTATCAATAGCTCTTTTGATTTCAATTTCAATTGTGTATATAGTTGACTTTCATATCATGCACATTACTAGCATCACAACAAAGCCAATAGTGTTGTTGTACATGTAGACCCGTGGTACCCATCTGAAATCTTGTTGTGCCATGTAGTTTCCCACACTTTGTATTCTTTCACGGCTGCTTTGTCTTGAACTGATATGATTTGAACCGTGTCTCTATTTTGATTTGGCAAGACAATGCAGTGACCATAGGACATAGATATATGTTTGTTTGATGTTTTTATTATGTACTAGTACTTGGCAATAGAAGACTTGGTAGTTTAATCATGTCCACCTTACTAATGAACTGGTTCACCGAAATGAGTTTCATATACTAGTACATGCTAAACTTGTTATGTGTCTGCTTGTTTCTTCTTTTAGAATGCTGACAGATTATTGGGGAAGAGTGCCTTATTAAGCAATGGTAAAGGAAGTAATGCAGATAAGGTTCAGGATAGTGACACATCCTTGTTGGTCTCCAACAAAGCTAATAAAACAACTAAGGAAGACTATCTTGAAGACAGCGAGACAACCCCAAAGTCCTGTCTTGGTTTAGTGTTCGAGTTACTGGCCACTACCGCTTGCACAAGCTATTCAAACTCACTGTCTGAATCAGTTCGGTTTCTTGAGTCTCAACTACAAGCTGAAAGACATCGATTAGCTATGCTGCGATAAGAAGCGGAAGGACTGCGGAAGTCCCTGGAGAATTCAGATGCATACTTTCTGGTGCAACAGCAAGCGTTGGAGGATTTTAGCGCCAAACAGGACACAGCTAATCAGCTTGCTAAGCTTATTGCCAGCATGGTGGATACCCAGGATAACGTTTCTTGAGCTCTTCTGAAGTTGTTTCAGTTATGCTCTTGTTTTGCTTCCGCGTTTATTTGCACTAGTGGCCAATTTTGACGGCCAATGTATGTAATGTGCTGCTTTGTTCCCTATATTTGCACTGGTGGCGAACTTTGATGCCTAGTGGATGTAGTATGTGTAATAGCGGTAATAGGCTAGCGTTAATTGCTTGCTTATTTATTTCCTTATTGTCTTGTTTTGTTGTTTGCTTTTAGTCACAATAGCCTATTTTTGGTAACTAGGCCAAAATAATCATGGCAACACACGGACTGTTGTAACCATGGGCCTCATGCAAGCCGTATGATCCATGCGCCTTCTTCCGGCCGTAGGATCCATCGGCCTTCTATACGGGCCTTAGGGTCCATGGGCCTTCTACGGGCCGTAGGGTCCATGGGCCTTCTGCGGGCCGCAGGGTCCATGGGCCTTCTACGGGTCGTACGATCCATGGGCCTTCTACGGGCCGTACTATCCATGGGCCTCATACGGGCCCTAGGATCCATGTGCCTTCTATGGGGCGTATCATCATTTCGCCAATCATGGGTCATACTATTCGTGGACCATAACAGGCCGTTAATAGGCCGTATTTGATAACTCTATGAAAACAGCCCAACTGGTTTTTTTTACATGAAAACGGCCCAACATATTAACGGTCTGCAAATGGGTCGACTATAACGACGGGCTGAATTTGGCCCACAAGCAGAAAATGACAGTAACGGGCCATATGTTACCGAATGCTGCAAATGAGCCCAAGAATCAATGGGCCCTGAGAAGGCCGAAAGACAACTTGGGCTGGAAACGGCCCAATGGAATAACGGGCCGTTAATGGGTATAACGTGATACACTATTCATTACGGGCCAATTTCGCCACGAGCCGTTAATGGGCCAAGAGTTACAAAGGGCCTCATATGGGCCGAAAGAAGTCATGGGCCACACATGGGCCGGAAGTTAAAATGGGCTGGAATCATATTGGACGGCCTAGATGATGCTACTGGGCCTAATTCGGATAGGGCGTAACGGGCCCTGGTTTAGCGGGCTGTAAATGGGCTATATGCAAACAGGCCGTTAACAGGCTTTCCGTGGGCCGGCCCGCCACCTTTTGACCAAGTCAAACGATCCAGCCTTTTCACAGGAATGGGCCTCTGTTGGGCCATGCCACGTGTCACCGTATCATAGGCGCCTTCGGTCCAATGAGCGGATGACATCTGTCCCAGCTGTGAGCCGACACGTGTTTCCTCCAGCCAATGATGATTTTACACGTGGAAAATCCTTATTGGTCGGGGCTGTTAACGGGTTATCGGATCCAAAACCTGACCCGATAGCTTAACGGCGTTCCGTTACGGTGGATGCCACGTGTCAGTCACCCTTGACGAAACCACTTCTGTGATGCGCGATTTATCGTCATGGAAGTGGACACTTCCGTGATGATAATTTTGGTAATGTCATGGAACACTTCTACGACAGCACAGGTATGACTATCTAGATTCTGTCATAAATTTGTCATGGATGTACATGCATGACAAAAAACACGACCTACTGTGACAAACACGTATCATCACGGAAGTGTATTTTTTTGTAGTGGATGAAGATGATTTGCTAGGTGATGATGATTTACTTGTTGACAATGGTAGTGATGAAAACTATGATGAGACTGTTATTAATCATGCTAATCAAGATGAGATGAATGACAATGATAAGAAGGAGATTGAGCATCTAACTAAAGAACTAAACACTCTTAAGTTAGCTCATGAAACTACTTTAGAAAATCATCGAGAACTTTTGGAAACTCATGAGAAGCTACGCTTTGAGAAACTCAACCTAGAGCAAGAACATGGGTTCTTAAAAGCCATCAATGATGATCTTCAGAAGAAAAGTTCTTCTTACATTGCCAAGTGTTTACTCTTGTCTACTTACATGCCACAAGTAAAATCTATCAACAAGAGTAATAAAGATTCTTATTCTAGTAGTAACAATAATCATGCTAAATCCAATATTGTTGCTTCTAGTAGTTCTCTTGATTCCACTAATGATTCTCTTAACCAAGTTACACTTGAGCAACAAAATAGCTTATTGAAGGGAATTATAGAGAAAGGTGTCTGCAAGAGCCTTGCCAGAAGTAAGCAATTTGAGGAAATTGTACGCAAGCAAGGAAGGCACCGGAAGAATCAAGGTGTTGGTTTTGAACAAAAGTTCAATGCCAATGAAGTTGAGTGGGAAGAAGATTAATACCCCACTTGTGTTCTCATTTGACTCCTAAGTCAATATACTCATATATAGATGACCTAGTCATCACCAGTTGCTTGATAGATGCTAGAGTGTTTGTGCATGCTTTGCCACATATTTCATTTGCTATCTTATTGAGTGAGCATGTTGGTTGCATAATTTTCTTCATTCGAGGACATCCATTTGTTGTTTTGATGGTTTGGTCTTTTCTTTTGCCAAATGGATGGACAAGAATGCCTAAGTACTCCCTCTAGCTATTTATGCTGTTATCGTACCAAACTCTATTCATGCTACATCACAAAGTTTGATCAAGTCAGATTCGAACCCTCTGAGTGAGGAGCACTCGGAGTAACTGATTTGTCATAGACTTAAATTTCCAAAACCTCCTGATGTATTTTGGTTTGACCGATTCATTCCTTTCGGTCATACCGAGTTCATTAAGTTGATCTAGGTTTCAATCTCGGTGCAACCGATTTGAACACTCCAGTCTCACCGAGTTGCAGTAACCACTTGCGATTTTGCACCTTGGTGCCACCGAGTTGTTCCACTCTTTGCCCATGCTATCCATATCTGCCGACTCGAGGTCTTCGGATCGTCACCTCCGTCGCCAGTGACCCGCTAGGTCGATGAGGAGGTCACCTCCAAGAAGAAAGTGGTCAAGAAAGAGTTTGGCATTGCTACCAACACCAAGCCAGGGATGAAGAAGAAATCTCCTGCTAGAAGGATTCCAATGTCCAAAGCCAAGGCCTCAACCCAAGAAACCATGGAGTTCACACTTGAACGAAAAGAGGCTGGTGAGGGTAAGAAGAGGAAGGAGAGGGTCAAAAAGACCATGGCCATAGTTATTGGCAGATCTTCTATGACCAGAGACCCAGATGAGGAGGAAGAAGAGCAAGATGCACCTCTTGCAAAAACTCAAAAATTGATGGGGGATGCAATCAGATTAGGGGATGCTCCATCAAAGCCCAAGACTGCCCCCAAGGCTACTACTCAAGCCCCCAAGAGATCCACCAGGAACATTCCAGCTGCTGAAAAGAACAAGGCCCCGGTGCCTGAAGTGGAAGAAGAAGGGGAAGGGCAAGTGCTTAGGAAGTTGAAGCCCAAGATTCCTGACCATGATGACACCCATGCAGTGGCTGAGAACATGAAGCTAAGAAAGGATGCAGGTCTCAGGCTATGGAGGCAGTCAGACCCATACGCCATAAGAAGGAGGACTGCTGTTGACTACAGGTTCCATACAAAGGAACAACAAGACTTCTATGAGACAGTGCCGCCTGAGTTTGAAGACAATGTAGTTGTCATGGATCCATCACATCCCACATCTGTGCAGGCTCAAGAGAAGAAGGAAAAAGAAAAAGCAGAGAAGGCAACCAAGGCACCAAGTGCTAAAGAAGCCTCCCAGCTATTTCTGAAATCCAAGCAAGATCAACTTGGTTATCTCATTAAAGCTACCCTGAGGATTGCGAAAGGATTGACAACCCTGACTCAAAATCAAGAGAGTATAGAGAGGATCATCGATACTAAATTTATGATCTAGACTTAAAGGTCACAGAGATCTAGACTGCAGTTAAGCAACTCCAGGATGAACATGAAGAGAGAAGAGGGAGAGCTACCACTGAAGCTTTTCAGAGAGTGCCAAGGTCACAAAGGTCTGCAGCTGTGCCAGCCAGTGATACAAGGGCTACTACATCAGCACCAGCAGCTACAGCCTCTGTTGTTCCTCCAGTTGCAACTCCACTAGCTCCTCAGATCTCTTCGGATGCATTCATTGCAGGACTCCTCTCCATGCCACCTTCGCACTCTGGAGCTCCCGGGGATCATGCTTAGAGAGCCGCATAGCACTATGCATTTTCAAGCTTTTTGGTAACTTGTTGCCAAAGGGGGAGAAAGTGTATAGATCATAGGTTTCCAGAGAGAGTGTGTGTGTGTTTGCTTCTTTTTGCTCTCTTGCTACTCCATTTGCTTTGCTTGTTCGGGTGATACAATGTTTTATGTTTGTGTGTGAGATACTTCTATGATCATATGTTTTATCATATCATACTTTAATGCTTTTGCTTAATGATGATATTCTATCTCTCATGTATGATCATTCATATCTTGTTGGTGATGAGTGCATATTTCATATTGTATCATTTTGAGCGCTCCACTAAGATGTATGTGACATGGAAGAGTGACCCATGATCCTAATTGATTGTGCATTTGCATTCAAAAGCAAATTTCAAATAATGCAAAAATTTAGGGGGAGATCTTGCTTATCACATACTTCTCAAAGCGACGATGTACTTCATTTTTATTATCATTTGTCGAAGCTTTGATCTATATGTTGTCATCAATTACCAAAAATGGGGAGATTGAAAGTGCAACTAATCCCCGGGTGGTTTTGGTAGTTCATAACAACATATAGCTCATTGAACTAATATTATTTTATGATCAATGCTTCAGAAAGTTTAATGGTTGGTATGGCATGGACTAGAGATGTGGACCCCTCAAAATGCTAAGGACACATATTGGCAAAAGCTCAAGACTCTACATTTTTATTTTAGTGATCCAAGATCAATTGAGTCCATAAGAAAGCCAATACTATTAAAAGGGGGTGAGGTGTTGCTTAATGGCTTGCTTGCTCAAAATGCTTAGTGATATGCTCCAAAAACCCTCAACCACTTTCTCATTTCCACATATGTCCTAAACCTAAAGTCAAACTCGGCCCCACCGATTTGATCTATCCAACGCCACCGAGTTCACTTGACATAGCCATATCCACAAACCCTAATCAATTTGGTCTTACCGATAGGGGTCTCGGTCTCACTGAGATGGGATTGCAAATTCTTTGTTTCCCTTCATAACGTTTCGGTCTAACGAGGTGAGCAATTGGTCCCACCGAGTTCGTAGTGCAAACTCTCTGTTTCCTTTTTGTACCATTTCAGTCTAACCGAAATGAGTGATCGGTCCCACCAAGTTTTCCTAACCAAGTCTCCGTTTGCTTATTACTGAAATCGGTCTCACCGAGTTCATGTGATCGGTCTCATCGAGATGAGGTTTTGCCCTAACCCTAGCGCATCGGTCTCACCGAGTTGATGTTGCCAGTCCCACCGAAAATCCTAATGTTCACATTTTGAACCAAGTCGGTCTCACCGAGTTTCACTATTCGGTCCCACTGAGTTTGGTAAATTGTGTGTAACAGTTAGATTTTGTGTGGAGGCTATATATACCCCTCCACCCCCTTCTCCATTTGAGAGAGAGCCATCAGAACGTGCCTACACTTCCACTACTCATTTTCTGAGAGAGAACCACCTACTCATGTGTTGAGACCAAGATATTCCAATCCAACCACAACAATCTTGATCTCTAGCCTTCCCCAAGTTGCTTTCCACTCAAATCATCTTTCCACCATAGCCAAATCTGTGTGAGAGAGTTGAGTGTTGGGGAGAGTATCATTTGAAGCACAGGAGCAAGGAGTTCATTAGCAACACACCATCTATTACCTTTTGGAGAGTGGTGTCTCCAAGATTGGTTAGGTGTCACTTGGGAGCCTCCATCAAGATTGTGGAGTTGAACCAAGGAGTTTGTAAGGGCAAGAAGATCGCCTACTTCATTAAGATCTACCCAATTAATGCAAGTCCTTTGTGGGTGATGGCCATGGTGGGATAGACAAGGTTGCTTCTTCGTGGACCCTTCATGGGTGGAGTGCTCCGTGGACTCACGCAAACGTTACCCTTCGTGGGTTGAAGTCTCCATCAACATGGATGTAAGATAGCACCACCTATCAGAACCACGCCAAAAATCTCCGTGTCTACATTGCGTTTGCTCCCTCCAAACTCCTCCTCTTTACCTTCATATGCAATGATTTATATCCCGTTGTTACACTCTTAGAATTTCATGTGTAGGTTGATTGCTTGACTTGTGCTATGTTGCTAAAATCTGCCAAGACTTAAAATTGGGAAAATGCTAGAATTTTTTTTTTCAAGTAGTCTAATCACCCCCCCCCTCTAGACATACTTTCGATCATACAAGAATCTCACGACGACCGGAGGACTGTCGGCGATAAGATCCACCTCCACCACTGGAACCCTAGCAGGGAAATCGTTGGGGGCTACCACACGAGGTGAGGAAAAGAAGATTGACGCGGTGGAGCTGGTAGAGCTCGCCAAGGAGCAGCAGTGGGTGTGCTGGCGCCAGAGCTCACCGGAGTGTCTAGAATCGGCCGGTGATCGAGGCGGCAACAGTGGGGATCAGGCGAGAGATAGAGTCATGAGTGCGTGTGTGCGTTCTGGTCTACTCTAGCCAGCATGCATACGTGTTGGGCTGAACCCAACCATGGTGTGCGTACATGTGTATTGAACCAAGCCACCAAACCAATAAACGTGTGTCTACCTCAAGCCCTTGGATTAGTCTTGCCATAGTGATGTTATCTTAGCCGCTATCATGCTCTCAGGAATAGCAAACATGCTGATATGACAGAGAATTAAAGAAGAGATATGGGGTTAGAGTAACATAGGTAGATATCGTATCATGTTAAATGTTATGCTACTTTGTGTCATGCATGGCAATAAATATGATCATCTATGATACTACTCTATGAAACTTTGCACTATAAAGGTAGTATCATACACTAGTACTATATGCATGATACTAGTATATGATACTCCCCACTATGAGTAGTCTTAATTTACGTATAATCCCCTGTGCACTTCTACCTACACATATGTGTTAATTAGTACTAGTACATCATGTGTGTATTAGACTAACCCAAACCAATACATGTGCGTTAAGGTTATAATTCAACTTAAATTATAAAATGAATAAATATAAACAAAGTGCAAATTCACATCTAAAAATATTTTATACACTCTTAAAACCAGGTATTTCAACTATTTTAATCACAATTAAATTATAAGTAAAACAAGAATAAATAATCCACATAAAATCATAGAATTGAATACCAAGTATGACTCGCTATCAAGGTGTCTCAAATTACAAATAGTAATAGTAATAGTAATAATAAATAAATAAAACTCTTAATTATAAAATATAAAGTATGGAATAAGAGTTGACAATATAATCTAGTTGGGGGATGAACCCTGGGCAGGCAACGAAAACCGGATCCTTTTCAAAAACATCGGGGCTGGCATCTCCCCTCAGTCCAGCTCGCACTTGGCCGGGTTTCACAACCCGGCGAAGTCCCTCAACACAACCAAGACTTCAACACGGCTAGGCCTGCTGGCGCATGTCGGTAGAACCTGACAAACCAAGACTTCAATAAGCCAACGCCCTCATGGCGTCTTCCTCAACCCGGCCACGGGTCAGCTCCCGTTCCATCCAAGGCATACGACAAAAACAAGTCCCCGTAGAAGGGATGAGTGAGGCCACAGTGCCGCACCAACTCCTTTGACTGGCAGGAGTGTCGCAACAGTGGCCCACCTACTCCGCTGACCAGGGCCGGCATGGCAACAGTGCCACCCTCGTCCTGCTGACGCAAGCCGATGGCAACCAGGCGATGCGCCACTTTAGTCGAGCTGGCGCAACCATTTCGTGACGCATGATAAGACGAAGAACAGTGGCCCCTGGCACACGGGACTGGTGCCCGGAGAAACTGACAAATCCTGGCACCCGACGGGTCCCAGCCTCGGCTTCCCAAACGCTGACATACCGGCCCCATGGCCATGTAACTTTACCATTATAGCCCTTGGGGTTGACCTATAAAACCCCTAGGAGGCCTCCATGCACGGGGGTGAGAACACTAACGTGAACCATCAGTAGAACACACACACACACACACACCAGGAGAAGGAGAAGCCTAAGCCTTGGCCTACCTTTCTTCCTCCTCCAAAAACCTCTAGGAGCAACTTTGTACTGCTACATGCATCCACATATAAACCACTCTCGGCAGGACTAGGGGTATTATCTCTCTGGAGAGCCCCAAACCTGGGTATGTCTTGCGTCCCTCGCTCGCTCATGTCGACCTCGCCTCTGGAGCCCACCGGCGCCCTCGAGCATGTCCCTCTCTTTAGCCATCCCTTGGCATCTGCATACACCCACCACGACAGTTGGCGCCCACCATGGGGTGATACGTCTTCGTCATATCTATATTTTTTTATTATTTCATGTCAATATTATACAACTTTTATACACTTTTGGCAACATTTTATATGATTTATTTGGACTAACATATTGATCCAGTGCCCAGTGTTAGTTCCTGTTTGTTGCATGTTTTTTGTTTTGCAGAAAATCCATATCAAATGAAGTCCAAACGCGATAAAATTTACGGAGAATTATTTTGGAATATATGTGATTTTTGGGAGGTGGAATCAACACAAACGGGCCCCCACAACCCCCAAGATACACCAGGGTGCGCCAGGGGTGCCAAGCATGCCCAGGTGTCTTCTGCCCTCCTCGTAAGGTGGTTGGGGCCCTTCTTCTGGCACAAGAAAGATAATTTATGGAGAAAAATTGTGTAAAAATTTCAGCGCAATCGTACCAGGAATTTAAGAAACCGTGAACGACCAGATCCAGGGAACGTGAAACAGAAGAGAACAGAGAGGGAGATCCAATCTCAGAGGGGTGCCCACCCCTCCGCCGCCATGGAGGCTGAGGGAGTCCTGGATTAGGGGGTGTCCGGATGGCTGGACTATGACCTTTGACCGTACTCCCGGACTATGAAGATACAAGATTGAAGATTCCGTCCCGTGTCCGGATGGGACTTTCCTTGGCGTGGAAGGCAAGCTTGGCGATACAATATGAAGATCTCCTCCCATTGTAACCGACTCTGTGTAACCCTAGCCCTCTCCGGTGTCTATATAAACCGGAGAGTTTTAGTCCGTAGGACGAAGAACAATCATACCATATGCTAGATTCTAGGGTTTAGCCACTCCGATCTCGTGGTAGATCTACTCTTGTACTACCCATATCATCAATATTAATCAAGCAGGAGTAGGGTTTTACCTCCATCGAGAGGGCCCGAACCTGGGTAAACACATCGTGTCCCTTGTCTCCTGTTACCATCCGCCTAGACGCACAGTTCGGGACCCCTTACCCGAGATCCGCTGTTTTTGACACCGACATTGGTGCTTTCATTGAGAGTTCCTCTGTGTCGTCGCCTTTTAGGCCTGATGGCTTCTTCACGCATCAATCGCGATGTGGTCCAGGATGAGAGTTTTCTCCCCGGACAGATCTTCGTATTCGGTGGCTTTGCACTGCGGGCTGACTCGTTCGGCCATCTGGAGCAGATCAAGAGCTACGCCCCTGGCCATCAGGTCAGGTTTGGAAGCTTGAACTACACGGCCGACATCCGCGGGGACTTGATCTTCGATGGGTTCGAGCCACAACCGGGCGCGCCGCACTGTCATGATGGGCACGATTTAGCTCTGTCATCGGACAACGCCCACAGCGTCGCTCCGGTGTCCGCTCCGACCATTAACTCGTAGCCCACTACACCAGTCGGGGACGGACGGTTAGACGCCACCCCGGAAACTGCAATCTCTACGGCGATAGAGCCGTATACCAGCTTAGTCCCTCGCAAGGCCCATGACTTCAAGGTGCCGGACTTCGATCCGGACTCCGTAAATCCCGCACCTCTTCCGATTAAGCCCGATTGGGCTCCGGTCATGGAGTTCACCGCCGCGGATGTCTTTCAGCACCCACCTTTCGGCAACATCCTGAATTCGTTAAAGTCTCTCTCTTTGTTAGGAGAGCCCTGGCCGGACTACGGCCAACACGGTTGGGATACGGACGACGAAGAAATTCGCAGCCCACCCACCACCCACTTCGTAGCCACTGTCGACGATTTAATCGACATGCCCGACTTTGACCAGAAGACATCGACGGCATGGACGCCGATGAAGGAGACGATCAAGAACCAGTACCTATAGGGAACTGGAAAGCCACCTCGTCATATGACATATACATGGTGGACACCCCTAAAGCGGGGGATGGCGAGGAGAGAACGGAGGATGACCCCTCCAAGAAGCAACCCAAGCGCCGACATCAGCGGCGCCGCTCTAAGTCCCGCCAAAGCAAAAACAGCGATTCCGGCACTGGAGATAACAATACGCCGGACAGTGCCGAAGACAACCCCTCCAGCAGGATTCAGTACAGGAGGACGAAGGAGCCAGCCCTCATGAGAGAGCGGCCGACAAAGAGGATGAGGACGACAATTACATGCCTCCCTCCGAAGACGAGGCAAGCCCCGACGACGATGAATTCATCGTGCCGGAGGATCCCATTGAGCAAGAGCATTTCAAACGCAGACTCGTAGCCACGGCAAGCAGCCTCAAGAAACAGCAGCAGCTTAGAGCTGACCAAGACCTGCTAGCCGACAGATGGACCAAAGTCCTGGCGGCCGAAGAGTATAAACTAGAACGCCCATCCAAGAGCTACCCGAAGCGCAGGCTGCTTCCCCAACTTGAGGAGGAAGCAACTAAACCTACATCACCAGCGTACGATGCGCCCGATCGGCCACCCCGTGGCCGCGATAGAGAGGCCTTCAGGCCCTCGACCCAAGCCGCACCCTGACACCGCTCAAAACATACCAGAGTACGGGGAGATGCAACAGACCTGCGAGACATCTTGGAGAATAAGGCAAGGCAAACAAGATCGATCTACGGATCGCATGGGCACCCCGCTTCACGTGACGCTAACCGTCACGCCGGACATAATAAGTATGGCCCGGCCGAATACAACAGACCAAGCTCGTCCGAGCTGCGTCACGATATAGCCCAGTACAGGGGCGCCGCACACCCACTATGCTTCACAGACGAAGTAATGGATCATTAAATCCCCGAGGGCTTCAAACCCGTAAACATCGAATCATATGATGGCACAACAGATCCTGCGGTATGGATCGAGGATTATCTCCTTCACATCCACATGGCCCGTGGCGATGATCTACACGCCATCAAATACCTCCCACTCAAGCTTAAAGGACCAGCATGACATTGGCTTAATAGCCTGCCAACAGAGTCAATCAGTTGTTGGGAGGACCTGGAATCCGCATTCCTTGACAACTTCCAGGGCACGTATGTGCGACCACCAGACGCCGATGACCTAAGCCACATAATCCAGCAACCAGAGGAATCGGCCAGACAATTCTGGACACGGTTCCTGACAAAGAGAAACCAAATAGTCGATTGTTCGGACGCCGAGGCCCTCGCAGCCTTCAGGCACAACATCGGAGACGAATGGCTTGCCCGACACCTAGGACAGGAAAAGCCGAAGTCTATGGCAGCCCTCACGGCACTCATGACCCGCTTCTGCACGGGAGAAGACAGCTGGCTAGCTCGTAGCAATAACATAAGCAAAAGCCCCGGCAATTCGGATAACAAGGATAACAACGGCAGGTCACGCCGCAACAAGCATAAGCGCCGCATTAACGGTGACAATACTGAAGATAGGGCAGTCAATGCCGGATTCAGAGGCTCTAAACCTGGTCAGCGGAAGAAGCCATTCAAACGAAACCCTCAGGGCCCATCCAGCTTAGACCGGATACTTGATCGCTCGTGCCAGATACACGGCACCCCCGAACAGCCAGCCAATCACACCAACAGGGATTGTTGGGTGTTCAAGCAGGCAGGCAAGATAAGTGCCGAGACCAGAGACAAGGGGCTACATAGCAATGACGAGGAGGGGCCCCGGCCGCCGAACAACAAAGGACAGAAGGGATTTCCCCCGCAAGTTCGGACGGTGAATATGATATACGCAACCCACATCCCCAAAAGGGAGCGGAAGCGTGCTCTCAAGGACGTCTATGCGCTGGAGCTAGTCGCCCCAAAATTCAACCCAGGGTCCTCCTGCCCGATCACTTTCGATCGACGGGACCATCCCACCAGCATCCGTCACAGCGGATTCGTCGCACTAGTCCTAGACCCAATTATCGACGGATTTCACCTTACCAGAGTCCTAGTGGACGGCAGCAGTAGCCTGAACCTGCTTTACCAGGACACAGTGCGAAAAATGGGCATCGATCCTTCGAGGATTAAACCCACAAAGACAACCTTCAAAGGTGTCATACCAGGGGTCGAAGCCAGTTGTACAGGATCGGTCACACTCGAGGTGGTCTTCGGATCACCGGATAACTTCTGGAGCGAGGAGTTAATCTTCGACATAGTCCCATTCCGTAGCGGCTATCACGCCCTACTCGGACGAACCGCATTTGCAAAATTCAATGCGGTGCCGCACTATGCATATCTCAAGCTCAAGATGCCAGGACCTCACGGAGTCATCACGGTAAATGGAAACAAAGAACGCTCTCTCCGAACAGAGGAGCACACGGCGGCCCTAGCGGCGGAAGTATAGAGTAGCCTCTCAAGGCAGTTCTCCAATGCAGGCGTCAAACATCCGGACAACGTCAAACGAGCCCGAGGTAACCTACAACAAATCCGGCTGGCACGTTCCGAGCAAGGATAGCAGTGCGGCCCCGACCCCAGCCCCCGCCAAACGGCAATGCTGGTACCACACGTACATAATTACGCCTTAGAGATACCATGGGCATAAGGGGAGGGGCACAACAACGGCACGCCTAGAATGCGGCTTAACCGCACTAGGGGGCTCCCTATTTCGCTATTTTCCTTTTTCACACACTTTCAGGACCCAACTATTCGGAAGGCCTGTCCGGCAATACTATTGCCGAACCAACGATGCAATAGCCAGGGAGGAAGCAAGCTACGTCAAAAGTCAAGGTGGTCTCTATAACGAGTTTAAATACCTGTTTCTCTTACAATACTGCAGCTTGCCCTGAAGGGGAATATGTCAAATACTCCCATCTCTTGCTTACCGCACTTTTTGTATCGTTCTGCTTTCGCAGCAGCCCTTTTTTAATGAACAATATATAGCCCTTACCTATTATTGTACTTATATATTTTTATATATGCAAATATGTTCAGTCATGACACTATGCAAATGTACACTTTGGTACGGATAATACACCAGGGGCTTACAACACCCCATAACTTGGTGTGAGAAGACCGAACACTCTAACAAGTGCGGCACCCCGAACTTATAGCACTATATGCATCGGCTCCGAATCATGTCTTTGGTCAATAGTTGGGTTTGCCCGGCTCCCATGTTTTGGTACCTTACGTTTCGCATTGTTGGCTAAGGTAGCGCTGGGAGAACTACTGCGACTGTGCCCCAGTTGAGCTGGGTTAACACCTCAGTAGAGAAAGCTAAAACTGACTGTCATGATAGTGCGAGAGACCGGTCGCTGTTCGCGAGGTTTCTTCGAGTCCTTAAAGACTTATGCCGCTTCAAGCGAGGAACCGGACTTATCCGGCCTAGGCGTGGATAGCGCCCCGAACTCGGTTTTCCGAATACTAGGGGCTTCCCCGAAATTTAAAATTATAGAATTCTATGGCTAAGTGAGAGTGATAAAGCATTATAAGTCCGACGGCCTGGTTCGTTGTGCTGAACGCCTCCCTAGACGGACCCAAGAATGGGAACAAGAGCGCTCAGGTTTATCCCGAACACCCCAAAGCTCGTGGCATGGGGGTCGAAGCCGACAACTTGCATCTCTCAGATTTGATAAACGGCCGCACATAAGGTAATATTTTAAATTAACAAGTGTTGCTTAACGCATATGAACAAAGCTTCAGCGTACAGGATAACAAATGCGAGTTTACTCAAAAATTACATCTTTGGAGCACTCATTCGCTATGCGGCGGGCACCCTTCAGAACGCCATTATAATACATCTCGGGCGTACGATACTCCTTGCCCGACGGTGGCGCGTCCGTCAACAGCCTCTCCCCGTCTAGCTTGCCCCAGTGCACCTTAGCACGGGCAAGGGCCCAACGGGCACCTTCAATACAAACAGAGCGCTTGACGACCTCAATCCACGGACACGCGTCCACCATCCGCCGCACCAGACCGAAGTAGCTCCCATGCATGACTTCTCCAGGCCACAGCCGAGCTATGAGGCCCTTCATGGCCTGTTCGGCCACCTTGTGGAGCTCAACCAGCTGCTTCAACTGGTCGCTCAGGGGCACCGGATGTTCGGCCTCAGCATACTGAGACCAGAACACTTTTTCCGTCGAGCTCCCCTCTTCGGCTCGGTAGTATGCGGTGGCATCAGACACACTACGGGGCAGATCGGCGAACGCTCCTGGAGAGCTCCGGATTTGGGTAAGTAGCAGATAATTAACTTTTATATTTTTGCTTTGCATAAAGAATGCCTTACCCGCCGCTATCTTCTTCATCACCTCGATCTCCTGAAGGGCCTTCTGGGCTTCGA
The DNA here is from genome assembly GCF_002162155.2 of Triticum dicoccoides. Classification (NCBI taxonomy): domain Eukaryota; kingdom Viridiplantae; phylum Streptophyta; class Magnoliopsida; order Poales; family Poaceae; genus Triticum; species Triticum dicoccoides. Next base: position 437,770,439 of record NC_041383.1, read on the forward strand.
CCTTAGCGGTCTTGGCACTCTCAAGAGCCAAGGCAAGCTCGGACTCTTGAGTTTTCGAGTCACGCTCCAAACTCTCGTGTTTTTCCACGAGAGCCTGGAGCTCTTGCCGCACCTCCGCCACCCGCGCCTCCTGCTTCTCTCGCTCGGCGTGCTCCAAGGTCGCACTCTTTTTGGCCTTGGAGACCGCCTCTTTCAGGGTCGCCACCTCAGTCGTGGCTCCTGCAACATTAACGTTGGTCCTGTTATTATTATTATTATTATGCAACCAAGTATTTCTATATACATTTACAGGAGGTACTACGTACCCTCTTTATCCTCGAGCTGCTTCTTGGCACGGCCGAGCTCGCTCTCGGACCGCTCGAGGCTTTCCTTCAAGGGATTGACCTCCACAGTCAGTGCGACAGAGGTCAGCAGCGCAGCCTGCATTCCCATATTGACATATTTCTATTAGACTCCTGCGTATATCTTTTAAGATACTCAGTTCGTCTTTTCTTTCCGAACACCGAACTAAGCATCAGGGGCTACTGTCTATGCGGTAACATTTTTATATATGTTTTTGAACACATACCTCAAAGCCCGTTAACAGGCTTGTGCAGGCTTCCGTCAGCCCGCTCTTGGCCGACTGAACCTTCTGAATCACCGCACTCATAACAGTGCGGTGTTCATCGTCGATAGAGGCGCCATTGAGCGCCTCCAGCAAATTGTCCGGCGCCTCCGGGTTGACAGAAGTCGCCGGCGTCGCGGACTTGCCCTTCTTGTGAAGGCGCCGCCTGTCGGACTCTGGAACCACTGATGGTTCCGGAGCTATGCCCGACCCAAGGCCGGACTTAGATCCCTCCGGGGCTTTATCCCCTTTGGGCTGGGAGTCCGGAAGGTCGCCTTGTGGCGCTTCCAGGACCACCTCCTCCTAGTTTTGTCCCCCATGGGACTCCGCCTCAGCATCGTCTGTAGGGAGAGGGGAGGAGGCCGTCGGAAGTGAAGCGCTATTCACATCCAACGAATTCAGAGATCCGCTTGACGAATTGCCGAGCTGAGCTCTGGGCGGACTGCATGATTAGCTTCGGTGTTAGAAGCTATCAAATAATAAAGGAGTACAATAATTCATTTGGGTAGACGGACACTTACGATTTTGCCAGGGGCTTGACCCTGGAAGGCCAGTCCTCCTCGCCGTCTTCGGCGTCGGGGGCATAGTCTGGCAGTAGGGGCTTCCCCTTCTTGGGCCCTCAGGCTTCCCCAGTTGGGGCGGCCTTTCTCTTCTTTCCTCCCCCCGCTGGAGGGGGAGAGGCATCTTCTTCTTCCTCCTCCTCATCTTCGGAGGTGGAGGGCGCGTTGGAGCCGTCGGGCAAATCCGACGGCACCGGGTGCCGGGAACTCTTTCGGGTGCCCATGGCCTTCTCCTTGGCCTTCTTCTCCGACACCACGTGGGGTGCCGGAACCAGTAGCTTCGCTAAGTCTGCGTCTACTGGGCCTTCGGGCAAAGGGGCCGGACAGTCAAACTGTCCGGATGTCCTCTTCCAGTCCTGTCAAAGGAACATGAGTTTAGATCCCACATAAAGTCACACTATGAAATTCGGGTATCCTGTAAGGGATTAAAGGTAAGCTTACTTCAGAGGCTTGACGTTTGGCGCAGAATCCGCGATCTTCGGTGACGGGAGGGGTGACCTCGGAACTCTTGAAAAGCACCTTCTAGGCGTCCTCGTGCTTCGTTTCGAAGAGCCGAGATAGAGTCTCGTGCCGGGCCGGGTCGAACTCCCACAAATTGAAGTCCCGTCGTTGACACGGAAGGATCCGGCGGAAGAGCATGACCTGGACCACGTTGACAAGCTTGATCTTCTTGGTCACCAGGTCTCCGACGCAGGTTTGGAGTCCGGTCACCTCTTCCGGATTGCCCCACGACAGGCCATCTCTTTCCAAGATGTGAGCCGGGTGGGGATGCCGGATCGAAATTCAGGGGCCACTGCCCATTTAGGGCCGCGCGGCTCGGTAATATAAAACCACCCAGATTGCCACCCTTTGATGGTTTCCACGAAGGCACCCTTGAGCCAGGTGACGTTGGCTATCTTGCCCACCATGACCTTCGGCTTGACGCTAAAGATCTTCAGCCATAGGCCAAAGTGGGGCTGGATGCGGAAGAAGGCCTCGCACATGACGATAAACGCCGAGATATTGAGGATGAAGTTCGGGGCTAGGTCATGGAAGTCCAGGCCGTAGTAGAACATGAGCCCCGGACGAACGGGTGAAGAGGAAAACCCAGTCCGCGGAGGAAATGGGGAAGAAAAACAACCCTCTCATGGGGCCTGGGGGTGGGGATGAGTTGCCCCGCATCTAGGAGCCGGTGCGCGATGTCGTTAGACAAGTATCCGGCCTTCCTCAGGTTTTTGATTTGTCCCTCCGTGACGGAGGAGGCCATCCATCTACCTCCCGCTCCTGACATGGTTGGAGAAGGTTGAGGTGGGAAGTGCGGGCTTGGGCGCTGGAGCTCGAGCGCGCAGGGACGGATTAGCAGAGGAGGAAGAGGGCGTGAATGGAAAGGGCGGATTCTTATCCCCTTATATGGGCGGCCAAAACTACGAGCCCCCACCGGCCTAATAAAACTCGCTTATCCCCCAAGCGCCGCGGTTAATGGCGCGGTTGGGTTACCCACACCCGTATTGATGAGAATCCCGGAATAAGGGGACAAGATCTCTGCTTTGACAAGACGTGCCAAGGAAACCGCCTCGCTAAACGCGCTGAGGTGGAACAATAAAATAAATAAAGAGCCTGGCTGTGACATGATGTCACGCCACGGAATGCGTCAGCAGATCCGATTGATACAAATATTATTCTCTCTACGAAGGAATGTGGAACTTATTTTGCAGAGCCGGACACTACCCTGGTGTTCAACATCTTCTATGAAATATTCGGAGGAGGAACCCGCCTTGCAATGCCGAAGACAACTTGCGCGCCGGACTCGTCGTCATTGAAGCCTGGTTCAGGGGCTACTGAAGGAGTCCTGGATTAGGGGGTGTCCGGATGGCCGGACTATGACCTTTGGTCGGACTCCCGGACTATGAAGATACAAGATTGAAGACTCCGTCCCGTGTCCGGATGGGACTTTCCTTGGCGTGGAAGGCAAGCTTGGCGATACGATATGAAGATCTCCTCCCATTGTAACCGACTCTGTGTAACCCTAGCCCTCTCCGATGTCTATATAAACTAGAGAGTTTTAGTCCGTAGGACGAAGAACAATCATACCATAGGCTAGATTCTAGGGTTTAGCCACTCCGATCTCGTGGTAGATCTACTCTTGTACTACCCATATCATCAATATTAGTCAAGCAGGAGTAGGGTTTTACCTCCATCGAGAGGGCCCGAACCTGGGTAAAAACATCGTGTCCCTTGTCTCCTCTTACCATCCGCCTAGACGCACAGTTCGGGACCCCCTACCTGAGATCCGCCGGTTTTGACACCGACAGAGGCCATGGAAGAGGGGGAACTCTCCTCCCATCTAGGGGGAGGCCGAAGAAGAAGAAGAAGAAGGAGGGGGGCTATCTTTCCCTCTCTCACGGTGGCGCCGGAGTGCTGCCGGGGCTAGGATCGTGACGGCGATCTGCATCAATGATCTTTCTACCGTCAACACCAACTTTCTCCCCCTCTATGCAGTGATGTAACACCTCTTCTCTCCACTGCAATCTCTACTTAAACATGGTGCTTGTCGACGTCCTGGGAACCAGGGTACCCAGACCTTCCTGTCTGCGGCCCATGACGTGGCTTCATCGACGGCCTGGTATGGCCCAGCTTTGACTATGGCAAGACAAGGCCCTCGCGAGGGGCCAAGCCTCGCGAGGCGGGAGACATCAAGACCTCCCGAGGGAGCGTCCTCCTTAGGCGGCCTCCTGCGTGAAGCAAAGATTGCTATGCAAACACTCAGCCTCACGAGACTAGAATCACATCAGCCATGACGACCAAGGCCAGGCGCGCCTCAACGAGAGCAGAGCAGCATGTTTCCTCTTTGGTGCAAAGGAGGAAAGCGCAGGTGTGGAGTCCCAAGGAATTAGCCAAATGTTTCCATTTGCGTTCAACGAGACCAAGACCGCTAGAACTGCAGGATGTATGTCATCGCCGAGCCCACCATGACAACATGCTCAGAGGCTTTGCAGGCGAAGACCACCTTTCGTCAGGATTAGATGTACTTCTTGTTCCCCTTCAAATTTGGCCGCTGTGGGATCCCTTCCCGCCTAAGTTTTGGAGGAAGCAGACCAAGCCCACTATAAATAGAGCCTATCTATTACCGTAGAGAGGGGTCGGTCGATCGACTCACCAGGTGATCAGCTCATTGAACCACCAAGAGCTCATCACAAGAACACACCTCCTGAGGCTGTTCATCCACTTGTACTAGTTCATCCCCAGCCCCTCACAAGGCTAATCCACCACAAAGAAGGAGTAGGGTATTACACCGCAAGGTGGCCCAAACCTAGGTAAACTAATGTGTCTTTTTCCGCCGTGTTCATCGAGCTAGGTCGTGAGAACAGCGGATCGAGAGGCTTGAGAGGTTGAGCTCTTCGCACATGCCCTTGAGTTCGTACCTTTCTTGGGTCTGCAGAGCCCGGAATCCGACATTTGGCACGCCAGGTAGCTGGCATGTCGAAGCCTCTCTTCCACCAGTTTTTCACCCCCGCTCCGATGTTCTCATGGCGGACGCTCATCGAGTTTGCGCCGAGCGCCGGACAGCCCTTGCCGCGCGCGTTGCCCAGACGGCGCCCGCGGGTAATGGTGCTCCTCTCCGCTCCTTGTCGCCTGTGGCCAACTCTGACACTGGCCTTGCAGCCCACGAGTAGCAGGCTTGTTGATGCCACCCTCCGTGTGCCGTGACGGCTACACTGCCACTCCGTCGCTGACCCCGGCCGCTGCTTCATCCTCCCATGCCCGCCACGGGCCGGCAACCATGCAGTCAGTGCTGCTCATGGCGCGTGAGCTTCTGCGCTACCATTCGGCCAACGACCTCCATGAGGACTGGCTGGACCACATCGCCGAACTCATCAGCGCTACTGGAGAGGCTCCCGCGCTGTCCCGCTCGTTGCCTCCCTCGCAGCCCTAGGCGGGCGACGTAGCTCATGGGGCGCCTCCTCCTCCACTCCGGCAAGACGTCGTACCCACGCCAAGGTGCAAGGCCCCCCAGCGTGACCTGCTATGTAGGGCGCCCACGCGCGATGAAGAAAGTTGTCGGGTCGTACGGCAGCCTCAGGGAGAGGCACATGCGCTCCCGGATCTTCCTGCACCTCCGCGTCGAGACCGCGTGCAACCTGAGGTGGTTGCACGTGGGCGTCAAGACCTGGCTCTCGCTCCGAAGCGAGCCCCCGTGGCCATGCGGGGTGCCAAGCGTTTACTCTAGAGCTTCGCCATGTTGTCTGGCCCAGCAAGTTCAAGCCGGATCTGCCTCCGCGCTACGATGGCACCCCTGACCGGGTCGAGTTCTTTCAGTTCTACGAGTTGATCATCGAGGCGGCAAGTGGTGATGAGAAGGTCATGGCGAACTGGTTCCCCATGGACCCGAAGGATGGCGCGCGCTCGTGGCTCCTGAACCTCCCGGTGGGGTCGATCCCCTCCTGGGATGAGCTGCGCGAGTGCTCCATCGCCAACTTCCAAGGCACCCGCGACCGCGCTCCTCTAGCTGGCGACCTGCGATGCATCAAGCAAAAACCAGGAGAGACCTTGCATAAGTACATCCAGCGCTTCACCAACATTCACCTCAAGATCCCCAATGTGTCGGACGAGGCCATCATCTCAGCGTTCACTGATGGCGTCCCGGATGTCAAGATGAAGGAGGAGCTCGCCATACATGAGGACCTGCGCTCGGCTCTGGAGATGTTCAACATGGCGACCCGGTGCACGAGGGCAGTAGAAGGTCGCCTCTCGCTCCTCGAGCTCCCTGAAGCCGATCCTGAAGACAAGAAGGCCAAGGCAAAGGACGTGAAGCGCAAGGGCCCGGTGGTGCTCGCGGCCGAGCCTGACATGAAGCGTGGCTGTGATCACCCTAAGTCCTCCAAGGGCAACCGCCCGTTCTGTGTCTTCCACAACGTTCACAGCCACAACACCAACGACTGCCAAGAGCTCAGGGCTATCCATGACGGGCGCCTTGGTCAATGCCCGGAGCACAACCACTGTGGCTACGGCCATGGAGGAGGCCGCGGCGGAGGCCGCTGGGATGATCGTGGCCCCCGTCAGGGTTGGCGCAATCATCCTCGTGAAGACCACTGGCAGGACCAGCCTCATGGCGGCTCGTGGAAGGACCAGCCTCGCGAGGATCGTCCTCAGGGCAATGCCGGCCTCCCTCTGCTGCCTCCGCCACCAAGAAGGAATGACAACCACCGCCAAGATGATGGGGTTGGGGGCTTCCAAGAGCCTCGTGCTATCGCCTGCATCCTGGGTGGTGCTCAGGCCCCGGCCTCCCATCACATATTCAAGCAGTTCGCTCATGAGGTGAACGCGGCCCTCCCCAAGCTCGAGGCGTCGCGTCTGCTTAGGTGCTCCAAGTATGCAATCACCTTCGATTCTTCAGACCAGCTCAAGTGCGCGACCACCTCAGGCATGCTTCCCATGCTCTGCTTACCTACCATCAGCAACGTTCTCGTCACCAAGACACTTGTCGATGGCGGCGCTAGGCTCAATGTTCTCTCTGTCGAGACATTTGACAGGCTCCAGGTGCCATACGACCAGCTTCAGCCCACCAAGCCATTCTCAGGGGTGACCGACAGCTCCATGCACCCAATAGGGCAGATTCGCCTCCCCATCACATTTGGCAAGCACAGCAACTACCGCACCGAGCTCATCGACTTTGACGTCGCCCACATTCGCCTACCGTACAATGCCATCCTTGGGTACCCAGCTCTCGCCAAGTTCATGGCGGCAACGCACCATGGCTACAACGTCCTCAAGATGCCAGGAAGTGGAGGGACCATCACGATCGCCTGCGATGATAAATATGGAGAGTGATCCCTCGAGCGTGCCTACCAGGCTGCAGCGGTCGAGGACTCAGATGGCCAGGGCATCACCCTTCCCCCTGAGGTTGCCCCCAAGAAGAATAAGCAGCTCCTCCTCAAGGGCACTCACGAGGTGGGCAAGCCAGATGGTCATGACTCGGGCCCCTCACCCTCTGTTGGGGCACCTTTCCCTCTCGCTTAGGAAGGCGCGCCCGATGCCCCCCTTAGGTTGGGCTCACGGGCTCTTCTCTGGAAGGCCTCCGACCTGGCCAACATGACGAGTGAGGTGTTCGGGCACCATGTGGAGGCGTGCTTCAACGCGCGCTTCCACGAGCAAGGCGTAGGGGGCGAGGCACCAAGCACATCGGAGTTAATCACCATGGCGATCGAAGATCTTTAGGAGGCGCGGGCCATGTGAGGCGAGTGACGGCCCGCACCACTCAACGCAGTTGCTACTCAGGATGCGAGTGGCGAGCTGTGCGTCTGCGCCAACATCCTGGGCCTCAACAAAGCTACTTCTCAGGAGCTCTTATGTCCGTCCCGCGTCGGCCGGTGTGGAGGCCGCCCCCACAGCTACGTCTGCATGCCTTTCAGCCTGCCGGGCACGCCAGCCTCGCTCCAGCGATGCATGCCTGGTGTCATGGTGTCTCATGAAGCCAGGCGCTAGGCAGTCCAAACGGAGGAGGAGCCAGAGCCTCCGGAGCCCCCCGAGGCTCAGGAGCCCCCTGAGGCTCAGGAGCCTGCTAGCTCATGAGGAGCAACTTCTGTAGTGCGCATCTTCAGCTACTTCAACACTTCTACGCCAACGGTGTCAGGTGACTTTTTAGTTTTTTCAGTTGAGGGCGCCCCTCGGGCTGCATTATCCTCAAGCTGTCTGGGTCCGCCCTGCAGCGTGTATCATTTTGTGCATCAATCAGAACTAATTTCACCATTTTTATGAGCTGCCTTATATTATCACCCGCCTGTCCAGTGCTTCGCCGTCATGAACGTCGTGCGCCCTTTCGAACCCGCCCACGACCACCTCATGATTAAGGACCGGCACATCGTCTGTGCTCGGGTCCGTCCCTGCAGCGTTGCTAAACCCAAGTACCCTAGGTCTGTCTAGCGGGCTGCTACGTCTTGAGCTTGCATTCGTTTTCCTTGAAGAGGAAAGGGTGATGCAGCAAAGTAGCGTAAGTATTTCCCTCGGTTTTTTAGAACCAAGGTATCAATCCAGTAGGAGGCTCCTCAAAAGTCCCACGCACCTACACAAACAAACAAAGAACTCGCAACCAACGGAATAAAGGGGTTGTCAATCCCTTCACGGCCACTTGCGAAAGTGAGATCTGATAGACATAGAATGATAAGATAAATATATTGTTGGTATTTTATAATATAGATGCAAAAAGTAAAGATGCAAATAAAAGTAGATTGAAAGATTATATGATAAAAGATAGACCCGAGGGCCATAGGTTTCACTAGCAGCTTCTCTCAAGATAGCATAAGTATTACGGTGGGTGAACAAATTATTGTCGAGCAATTGATAGAAAAGCGAATAATTATGAGATTATCTAGGCATGATCATGTATATAGGCATCACGTCCGCGACAAGTAGACCGACTCCTGCCTGCATCTACTACTATTACTCCACACATCGACCGCTATCCAGCATGCATCTAGAGTATTAAGTTCATAAGAACAGAGTAACGCATTAAGAAAGATGACATGATGTAGAGGGATAAACTCAAGCAATATGATATAAAACCCATCTTTTTATCCTCGATGGCAACAATACAATACGTGCCTTGCAACCCTTTCTGTCACTGGGTAAGGACACCGCAAGATTGAACCCAAAGCTAAGCACTTCTCCCATGGCAAGAAAGATCAATCTAGTAGGCCAAACCAAACTGATAATTTGAAGAGACTTGCAAAGATAACTCAATCATACATAAAAGAATTCAAAGAAGATTCCAATATTTCTCATAGATAAACTTGATCATAAACCCACAATTCATCGGATCTCGACAAACACACCGCAGAAAGAGTTTACATCAAATAGATCTCCACAAGAGAGGGGGAGAACATTGTATTGAGATCCAAAAAGAGAGAAGAAGCCATCTAGCTAATAACTTTGGACCCGAAGGTCTGTGGTAAACTACTCACAACTCATCGGAGGGGCTATGGTGTTGATGTAGAAGCCCTTCGTGGTCGATTCCCCCTCCGGTGGAGCGCCGACAAAGGCTCCAAGATGTGTTCTCGTGGATACAGAAGGTTACGGCGGTGGAAATTGTTTTTCGTTGGCTCCCTGGATGTTTTCGGGGTACATAGGTATATATAGGAGGAAGAAGTACGTCGGTGGCCGCTCGAGGGGCCCAAGAGACAGGGGCGCACCCTCCTATCTCCTGGCCGCCTCGATTGCTTCTTGACTTGCACTCCAAGTCCTCTGGATCACGTTCGTTCCAAAAATCACGCTCCCGAAAGTTTCATTCCGTTTGGACTCCGTTTGATATTCCTTTTCTTCGAAGTACTGAAATAGGCAAAAAAAAGCAATACGGGTTGGGCCTCCGGTTAGTAGGTTAGTCCCAAAAATGATATAAATGTGTAAAATAAAGCCCATAAACATCCAAAAGGGGTAATATAATAGCATGGAACAATCAAAAATTATAGATACGTTGGAGATGTATCAAGCATCCCCAAGCTTAATTCCTGCTCGTCCTCGAGTAGGTAAATGATAAAAACAGAATTTTTGATGTGGAATGCTACCTAGCATAATTCTCAATGTAATTTTCTTTATTGTGGAATGAATGTTCAGATCCAAATGATTCAAAATAAAAGCTCATATTGACATAAGAAATAGTAATACTTCAAGCATACGAATCAAAGCAATCATTTCTTCTCAAAATAACATGGCTAAAGAAAGTTATCCCTACAAAATCATATAGTCTGGCTGTTGCTCTATCTTCATCACACAAAGTATTTAATCATGCACAACCCCGATGACAAGCCAAGCAATTGTTTCATACTTTAGCAATCTCAAACTTTTTCAATTTTCACGCAATACATGAGCGTGAGCCATGGACATAGCACTATATGTGGAATAGAATGGTGGTTGTGGAGAAGACAAAAAGGAGAAGATAGTCTCAAATCAACTAGGCATATCAACGGGCTATGGAGATGCCCATTAATAGATATCAATGTGAGTGAGTAGGGATTGCCATGCAACGGATGCACTAGAGCTATAAATGTATGAAAGCTCAACAAAAGAAACTAAGTGGGTGTGCATCCAACTCGCTTGCTCACGAAGACCTAGGGCATTTTTAGGAAGCCCATCATTGGAATATACAAGCCAAGTTCTATAATGAAAAATTCCCACTAGTATATGAAAGTGACAACATAGGAGACTCTCCATCATGAAGATCATGGTGTTATTTTGAAGCACAAGTGTGGTAAAAGGATAGTAGCATTGTCCCTTCTCTCTTTTTCTCTCATCATTTTTTCCTTTTTTTTCTTTTTATTTTCTTTTTATTTTTTTATTTTTTTTCTTTGGCCTTTCTTTTTTTTCTTTTGGCCTTTCTCCCATTTTTTTCTTTTTTTTTGTAAAGTCTGAAGTATCATCCCGACTTGTGGGGGAATCATAGTCTCCATCATCCTTTCCTCACTGGGACAATGCTCTAATAATGAAGATCATCACACTTGTATTTACTTATAACTCAAGAATTACAACTCAAAACTTAGAACAAGATATGACTCTAATTTAATGCCTCCGGCAGTGTAACATATGCAATGAATCAAGAGCGACATGTATGAAAATTATGAAGGTGGCCTTGCCACAAATACGATGTCAACTACATGATCATGCAAAGAGCAATATGACAATGATGATGTGTGTCATACAAACGGAACGATGGAAAGTTGCATGGCAATAATATCTCGGAATGGCTATGGAAATGCCATAATAGGTAGGTATGGTGGCTGTTTTGAGGAAGGTGTATGGGGGGTGTATGGTACCGGCGAAAGTTGCGCGGTACAAGAGAGGCTAGCAATGGTGGAAGGGTGAGAGTGCGTATAATCCATGGACTCAACATTAGTCAAAAGAACTCATATACTTATTGCAAAAATCTACAAGTCATCAAAAAAAGTATTACGCGCATGCTCCTAGGGGGATAGATTGGTCGGAAAATGCCATCGCTTGTCCCCGACCGCCACTCGTATGGAAGACAATCAATAAATAAAATTGTGCTCCAACTTCATCACAAAGCGGTTCACCATATGTGCATGCTACGGGAATCACAAACTTCAACACAAGCATTCTTTAAATTCATAATCACCCAACTAGCATGACTTTAATATCACTACCTCCATATCTCAAAACAATTATCAAGTATCAAATTGATCATAGCATCCAATTCACTTCCTATGATAGTTTTTTATACCCAACTTGGATGCCTACCATTCTAGGACCAATTTTATAACCATAGAAAATACCATGATGTTCTAAGAGACTCTCAAAATAATATAAGTCAAGCATGAGAGACTAGCAATTTCTACAAAATTAAGCCACCACCGTGCTCTAAAAGATATAACTGAAGCACTAGAGCAAAAACTATCAAGCTCAAAAGATATAAGTGAAGCACATAGCAAATTTTAATAAATTCTAATCAAGTAGGCTTCTCCCAAAAGGTGTGTACATAAAGGATGATTGGGGTAAACTAAAAAGCAAAGACTAATATCATACACGACGCTCCAAGCAAAACACATATCATGTGGCGAATAAAAATATAGATCCAAGTAAAGTTACCAATGAACGAAGACGAAAGAGGGGATGCCTTCCCGGGGCATCCCCAAGCTTAGGCTTTTGGCTATTCTTGAATATCTTGGGGTGCCTTGGGAATCCCCAAGCTTAGGCTTTTGCCACTCCTTATTCCATAGTCCATCAAATCTTTACCCAAAACTTGAAAACTTCACAACACAAAACTCAACAGGAAATCTTATAAGCTCCGTTAGTGAAAGAAAACAAAATCACCACATAAGGTACTGTAATGAACTCATTCTTTATTTATATTGGTGTTAAACCTACTGTATTCCAAATTCTCTATGGTTTGTAAACTATTTTACTAGCCATAGATGCATCAAAATAAGCAAACAACACACGAAAAACAGAATCTGTCAAAAACAGAACAGTCTGTAGCAATCTGCAACTAACGCAAACTTCTGGAACTCTAAAAATCCTACCAAAATAGGAATTCCTGTAAAAAAATTCTATTGATAAGCAGCAAAAAGAATCAACGCAAAAGCACATTTCTGTGATTTAACAAAACAAATTTCGTGCGCGCAAAGTTTCTATTTTTCAGCAGAATCAAATTAACTATCACCATAGGTTATCCTATAGGTTCTACTTGGCACAAACACTAATTAAAACATAAAAACACATCTAAACATAAGGTATATGAAAAATTTATGACTAAACAGAAACAAAAACAAAAAAACACAAATAGAATTGGGTTGCCTCCCAACTAGCGCTATCGTTTAACGCCCCTAGCTAGGCATAAAAGCGAAGATAGATCTAAGTAGTGCCATCTTTGGCACTAAATTCATAAGTAGCCCGCATGATAGATTAATAAGGTAATTTGACTTTCTTTCTTGGAAAGTTCTCCATGCCTTTCCTTAATGGAAATTGGAATCTAATATTCCCTTCCTTCATATCAATAATCATGCCAATCGTTCTAAGGAAAGGTCTACCAAGAATAATAGGGCAAGAAAGATCGCAATCAATATCAAGAATGATAAAATCTACGGGCACCACTATTTGCAACAATGAGAACATCATTGATGCTTCCCATTGGCTTTTTAATGGTGGAATCCGCAAGGTGCAAATTTAAAAAGCAATCATCAAGATCATGGAAACCTAGAATATCACATAAAGTTTTCGGAATCGTGGAAACACTAGCACCCAAATCACACAAAGCAAAACACTCATGATCTTTAATTTTAATCTTTATAGTAGGTTCCCACTCATCGTTAAGTTTTCTAGGTATAGAAACCTCCAAATTAAGTTTTTCATCATAAGATTGCATCAAGGCATCAACGATATGTTTGGTAAAAACTTTATTTTGACTATAAGCATGAGGAGAATTAACAACGGATTGCAACAAGGAAATACAACCTTCTAAAGAACAATTATCATAATCAAATTCCTTGAAATCCGAGATAGTGGATTTAATGCTTTTAAAGTCATGACCTCTCCAATCCCACTTTTACCAAATTTAGCATCAAGATCTAAAAACTCCGAATTATTGGGATGCCTTCTAACTAAAGTTGACTCATCTCCAGTCCCGTTATTATCAAGATTCATATTGCAAAACAAAGATCTAATAGGAGACACATCAATAACTTTAAGATCTTCATCATTATTTTCATGGAAACTAGAAGAACACGCCTTTACAAAGCAATCTTTTTTAGCACGCAATCTAGCGGTTCTTTCCATGCACTCATCAATGGAAATTCTCATTGCTTTGAGAGACTCATTGATATCATGCTTAGGAGGGGTATATCTAAATTTAAGAGAATCAACATCAAGTGAAAGTCTATCAACGTCCCTAGCCAAATCATCAACTTTGAGCAATTTTTCTTCAAGCAAAGCATTAAAATTCTTTTGAGAAATCATAAATTCTTTCACACTATTCTCAAAATCAGAGGGCGTCTTATTAAAATTACCATAAGAATTATTGTAGTAATTTCCATAATTATTAGAGGAACTACTAGGGAACGGTCTAGAATTAAAGTTTCCTCTATAAGCATTGTTTCCAAAACTATTCCTACCAAAAAAATTCACATCCATAGATTCATTATTATTCTCAATCAAAGTAGACAAAGGCATATCATTGGGATCAATAGGAGCATTCTTAGTAGCAAACAACTTCATAAGTTCATCCATCTTTCCACTCAAAACATTGATTTCTTCTATAGCATGCACTTTTTTACTAGAAGATCTTTCGGTGTGCCATTGAAAATAATTAGCCATAATATTATCAAGAAGTTTTGTAGCATCTCCTAACGTGATTTCCATAAACGTGCCTCCCGCGGATTTCTAGAAGATTTCTAGAAGCAAAGTTCAAACCGGCATGAAAGTTTTGTATGATCATCCATAAATTCAAACCATGAGTAGGGCAATTACGAATCATCAATTTCATTCTTTCCCAAGATTGGGAAACATGCTCATGATCAATTTTTCTTAAATTCATAATATTGTTCCTAAGAGTGATGATCTTAGCGGGAGGAAAATACTTAGAGATAAAAGCATCTTTGCACTTGTTCCAAGAATCAATACTATTTTTAGGCAAAGACGAAAACCAAACTTTAGCACGATCTCTAAGTGAAAACGGAAATAACTTCAATTTAACAATATCATTATCCGTATCTTTCTTCTTTTGCATATCACACAAATCAACAAAGTTGTTTAGATGGGTAGCGGCATCTTCACTAGGAAGGTCGGCGAATTGATCTTTCATAACAAGATTCAGCAAAGCAGTATTGATTTCACAAGACTCAACATCATTAAGAGGAGCAATCGGAGTACTAAGGAAATCATTATTATTGGTATTGTAGAAATCACACAATTTGGTATTATCTTGTGCCATGGCAACAAGTAATCCAACACACAAGCAAACAGAAAAAGGCAAGCGAAAAAGAGAGGAGAAGATTGGAAAGAGAGGGCAAATAAAACGGCAAGGGTGAAGTGGGGGAGAGGAAAACGAGAGGAAAATGGCAAGTAATGTAAATGCGAGGGAGATAAGTTTGTGATGGGTACTTGGTATGTCTTGACTTGAGCAAAGACCTCCCCGGCAACGGCGCCAGAAATCCTTCTTGCTACGTCTTGAGCTTGCGTTGGTTTTCCTTGAAGAGGAAAGGGTGATGCAGCAAAGTAGCATAAGTATTTCCTTCAGTTTTTTAGAACCAAGGTATCAATCCAGTAGGAGGCTCCTCAGAAGTCCCACGCACCTACACAAACAAACAAAGAACTCAAAGCCAAGTGCGAGCGCGCCTTGGGCCCGGGGGCTTCTGTCGGCATGCTGGGAACCAGGGTACCCAGACATGCCTGTCTACGGCCCACGACGTGGCTTCCTCGATGGCCTGGTACGGCCCAGCTTCGACTATGGCAAGACAAGACCATAGCGATGGGCTAAGCCTCGCGAGGCGGGCGACCTCAAGACCTCCTGAGGGAGCGGCCTCCTTAGGTGGCCTCATGAGCGGAGCGGAGATTTCTATGCAAGACTCGGCCTCATGAGGCTGGAATGACATCATCCATGACGACCAAGGCCAGGCGCGCGCCTGCGGGTGCGGAGCAGCAGGTTCCCTCTTTGGTGCAAACGAGCCAAGCGCAGGTGTGGAGTCCAAAGGAATCAGCCAAAGGTTGCCATTTGCATGCAACGAGACCAAGACTGCCAGAATGGCAGGATGGATGTCATTGCCGAGCCCACCATGACGTCACACTCAGAGGCTTTGCAGGCAAAGACTACCTTTCGTCAGGATTAGATGTACTTCTTGTTCCCCTTCAAATTTGGCCGATGTGGGATCCCTTTCTGCCTAAGTTTTGGAGGAAGAGGACCAAGGCCACTATAAAATAGAGCCTAGCCACCACCATAGAGAGGGGTCGGTCGATCGACTCACCAGGTGATCAGCTCATCGAACCACCAAGAGCTCATCACAAGAACACGCCTCCTGAGGCTGTTCATCCACTTGTACCAGTTCATCCTCAGCTCCTCGCGAGGCTAATCCACCACAAAGCAGGAGTAGGGTATTACACCGCAAGGTGGCCCGAACCTGGGTAAACAATTGTGTCTTTCTTTGTCGTGTTCATCGAGCTAGGTTGTGAGAACAGCGGATCGAGAGGCTTGAGAGGTTGAGTTCTTCGCACATGTCCCTGAGTTCGAACCTTTCTTGGGTCTGTAGAGCCTGGAATCTGATAGTGCTCAACTCCATATATTATTTCCCAATGACCTAGGGTTATCCTATGATGTTTGAGTAGATCCGTTTTGTCCTATGGGTTAATCATGATCTTGGTTGGTATGATTGTATATTTTATTTATGGTGCTGTCTGACTATGCCCTCCATCTCGCACAAACAAGAGGGGTCCATGTTGTAGGGTGTTGCAATACGTTCATGATTCGCTTATGGTGGGTTGCGAGAGAGTGACAGAAGCTTAAAACCGAGTAGGTGGGTTGTTGTGTATGGGATAAAGAGGACTTGATACTTAATGCTATGGTTGGGTTTCACGACCTTAATGATTTTTAGTACTTGTGGATGCTTGCTAGAGTTCCAATCATAAGTGCATATGATCCAAGTAGAGAAAATATGTTAACTCATGCCTCTCCCTCATATAGAATTACAAGAGTGATTACCGGTACTTATTATCGATTTCCTAGGGACAAATGACTTTCTTGTTGACAAAATCTATCCACTTTTATTACCTTGCGATTTATTCATAGTTTTATTCTCACAAAGTACTCATACTTTTATTCTTGCAAAATAGTTTCATACTTGTTTTAGGTAAAGCAAACGTCAAGTGTGTGTAGAGTTGTATCGGTGGTCGATAGAACTTGAGGTAATATTTGTTCTACTTTTAGCTCCTCGTTGGGTTCGACGCTCCTATTTACCGAAAGGGGTACAAACGACCCCCTATACTTGTGGGTTATCATGGGAAGCTCGGGGTCTTGGCCGGAGACATGTTCCAGACGGGGCCTTGCGTCGACTCCGATGGGCACGTTGCGCTCCCAGCCGATGTCATCGATGCCCTCACCACTTCCTTCACTATGATGCGCATCTCCGACGCGCCCACGGCTGATGAGTACCCCAGCAGGGTGCTTGACGTCTCCGAATCACCCGTCCCCCTCAGCGAAGCCATCTCTGCCGGGGAGGCGGATCTCTGTGTCCAGGTGGTTGTGCTCGTCACCGGCTTCGACTCTGGTTCATCCAGCGCTGTGAACAAGGCCACCGCCGCCAAGGCCGCAGCGGAGTGCACTGATGTGCCCGACCCTCTGCGCACCATGATGTAGAACCTCAGCATCCCTATCGGCACCAACGCCAATGCTACCAACGCCGCTAAGACCCTGGCCCGGCTCTAAGAGGGCCGCAAGTGCCTGCTGGACGAGGCCACGATGTTCGCTACCATGCAACATCGCCTGGAGTCCGCCCAGCGGGAGCGCTACGCCGCATACGGCTTCACGCCAACCCTCGCCGAGCCCAGCTGGGTCGCCGAGGTGCAGGCCCGTGGCGGAGCCATCGCTCGTGCCCTCAGCACGGCCCTGACCGTCTACGACACCCCTACAAGAACATGTGCGGCGCGCAAGCGACCACCATCAGCATGGAGCGACTATAGGGCGAGGAACTGTAGGAGCACCTGCAGCGCATGAACGAGCTTCTTGATGCCCAAACACGTAACATGACTGCCTCAACTGTCCGGCGGGATCAATCTCGCACCGCTCTAAAGACCCCGAGCGCCATGAGCGAAACATGGCATCTTCCCCGCGCCCCAACGAAGCTCAATCCGGCCAGACGCGAACCCGGTGCACCCGCCCCGTGACGGCTGGAGATGGCCCGCGCAATGAGCCGGCCATCGGAGGCCAGTGCCTGCAAGACCCTCCTCCGCCATTCGGCCAACGCTGCAACCCGGCTTCGACCAACCTGGCGCCCCGTGGTCCCATCCCAAGTCGGCTGGGCCCGTGCACCATCGACGACGCCGATGCTCGCCACCGCCTCAACCAGCTCGCCCTCCCCTTCGAGCTTGAGGAAGACAATGCTGTTAGGCCGGCTTGTTTTGGCCCACGCATTTGGGATAAGCTCTTCCACAAAGGGTTCACTCTGCCCCGCGACACCCCCAAGTACAACGGCACCATCAAGCCGGAGGACTGGCTCATCGACTACACTACCGCCATCGGCATTGCGGGTGGCAATCGCCGCCTTGCCGTGCGCTACGCCTCGCTCATGCTCCAGGTTTCGGCCCGCACATGGTTGAACAACCCGTGGGTCGACTTTGAGCAGGCCTTTGTCCGCAACTTCACTGGCACCTACAAGCATCCCGACCGCCTTAGTCAGCTCGCCATGTGCGTGCAGGGGCCGGCGGAAACCGGCCACGAGTACCTCGCATGCTGGACCGAGCTCCGGAACAGCTGCGAGGGCGTCCACGAGGTCCAAGCAATTCAGTACTTCACGAACAGTTGCTGGGATGGCACCCTCCTCAAGCACAAGCTCCTGTGCTCCGAGCCGACCACCATGGCCGCGCTCATGGTCATCGCGAACAAGTATGCCAATGTCGACTCCGCCATGAAGATCCAGGTGGTACTGGATGAAGCCGGCAAGGCGAAGCCGGCACCGCCTCCCAAGCCAGCCGGCGAGAGCAGCCGCTAGTAGAACAACCAGCAGAACAACAAGCGCAGGGCCGACCAACAGGCCCCCCGCTACGACAACTGCCTCATCACAACCGCCGAGCAGGCGCCCGCGGCTGAGCCGGCCGACAAGCACCGGAAGACCGGCAAGACGGCATGCCAACCCACCATGAGCTCCGAAGAGATGCTCGACGCTCCCTACAAGCACCACAGTGGCGCAAGGCCGTCAACACACACACACTCCGACAGTGCAACATCACCAAACGCATCATGTGGGGCGACATCATGTCGCCTCCGGCTCCAGCTCCGGGCGCAGGGCAGCCGGCTCCGCCTCCTCCTCCCTCACCCCCAGCAAACGACACGATGCACAATGATGTATTCCCCAACCAGAAGGTGAGCTACGTTGTCTTCACCAGCCTGGGCGGCGACAAGCGTAGCGAGCGCCTGTACTGACAGGAGGTGAACACCGTCATCCCGGCCAAGCCGGAATACATGCACTGGTCGGAGTGCCCGGTCAGCTGGAGCCGGGATGACCACCAGGCCATCATGTCGAACCCGGGTGGCTACGCCCTCATCCTCGACACCACCATAGTCGCAACCCAGTGCACCTGCAAGTTTTTGCCGGTTCTCATTGATGGTGGCAGCAACATCAACATCCTCTACCGCGACACAATGACCAAGCTCGGCCTCGAAGCCAAGGACCTGGAGCCGTCCCGGACGATGTTCCACGACATCGTGCCGGGTCTCTCATGCTTCCCCATTGGTTAGATCCGGCTTGACATCCTGTTCGGCACGAGCGACCATTTCTGGCGCGGACCAATCTGGTTTGAGGTGGTGGACTTGTCCAGCATGTACCACGCGCTGCTGGTCCAGCCCGCGCTCGCCAAGTTTATAGCGGTCCCCCACTACGCCTACTTGGTCGAAGATGAAGCTGCCGGGTCCCAAGGGCCTTATCACCATCGTCGCGACTACCGCAAGTCCCTGGAGTGCGCCCAAGCCGGCGCCAAACATGTTGAGTCGCTGGTCATAGCCGAGGAGCGGCACCAGCTTGACCGGATCGTCGCATTGGCCAACGAGACGCTGGTCGTGCCGGCTTCGACCAAGGAGCCGGCTAGCGAGGCCTCGTTCCAGCCGTCCAAGGAGACCAAGAAGGTCAAGCTGAACCCGGAAGACCCCAATTGCAGCAAGTAAATCGTCGTGGGCGCCCGCCTCGACAGCAAATAGGAAGGCGAGCTCGCCGACTTCCTCCGTTAGAATCGGTATATCTTTGCATGGACCCCAAAGACAAGCCGGGAATCCTGAGGGAGTACGCCGAGCACAAAAACTACACGTCTGCAAGGACGCCAAGCCTATCCACCAACCCCTACGTTGCTTTTCAAAAGAGAAGAGAAGAACCATTGGTGAGGAGGTCGCCAAGCTACTCACGGCCAACTTCTGTTGGGGAACGTTGCAGAAAATTAAAATTTTTCTTACGGTTTCACCAAGATCTATCTATGAGTTCATCTAAGCAACGAGTCAAGGGAGTGAGTTTGCATCTACATACCACTTGTAGATCGCGTGCAGAAGCGTTCGAGGGAACGGTGATGATGGAGTCGTACTCGACGTGATTCAGATCACCGATGACCAAGTGCCGAATGGACAGCACCTCCGCGTTCAACACACGTACGGAACGGACGACGTCTCCTCCGTCTTGATCCAGCAAGGAGGAAGGAGAGGTTGAGGAAGATAGCTCCAACGGCAGCACGACGGCGTGGTGTTGGTGGAGAAGCAGTACTCCGGCAGGGCTTCGCCAAGCTCGTGACGGAGGAGGATATGTGTTGGGGAGGGGAGGGACTGCGCCTTGGTTGTGTTTTGCAGCCCTCCCCTCACCCCTCTATTTATAGGGGAAGGGGCAAGGGGGGCCGGCCCCTCTAGATGGGATCTAGAGGGGGGGCGGCGGCCAGGGAGGGGGGACTTGCCCCCCAAGCAAAGGGGGCGCCCCCTCTAGGGTTCCCCCCCAACCCTAGCCACATGGGCCCAAGGGGGGGCGCGCCTAGCCCTCCAGGGGCTGGTTCCCTGCCCTACACGGCCCATGTGGCCCACCAAGAGGGGTGGCCCCTCCCGGTGGACCCCCGGAACCCCTTCGGTGGCCACCGGTACAATACCGATATGCCCCGAAACTTTCCGGTGTCCGCATGACAACTTCCCATATATAAATCTTTACCTCCGGACCCTTCCGGAACTCCTCGTGACGTCCGGGATCTCATCCAGGACTCCGAACAACAATCGGTAATCACATACAAGTCTTCCTAATAACCCTAGTGTCACCGAACCTTAAGTGTGTAGACCCTACGGGTTCGGGAGACATGCAGACATGACCGAGATGGCTCTCTGGTCAATAACCAACAGCGGGATCTGGATACCCATGTTGGCTCCCACATGCTCCTCGATGATGTCATCGGATGAACCACGATGTCGAGGATTCAAGCAACCCCGTATACTATTCCCTTTGTCAATCGGTACGTTACAAGCCCGAGACTCGATCGTCGGTATCCCAATACCTTGTTCAGTCTTGTTACCGGCAAGTTACTTTACTCGTACTGTAATGCATGATCCCGTGACCAAACACTTGGTCACTTTGAGCTCATTATGATGATGCATTACCGAGTGGGCCCAGAGATACCTCTCCGTCATATGGAGTGACAAATCCCAGTCTCGATCCGTGTCAACCCAACAGACACTTTCGGAGATACCTGTAGTGCACCTTTATAGTCACCCAGTTACGTTGTGACGTTTGGTACACCCAAAGCACTCTTACGGTATCCGGGAGTTACACGATCTCATGGTCTAAGGAAGAGATACTTGACATTGAAAAAGCTCTAGCAAAACGAACTACACGATCTTGTGCTATGCTTAGGATTGGGCCTTTTTCCATCACATCATTCTCCTAATGATGTGATCCCGTTGTCAATGACATCTAATGTCCATAGTCAGGAAACCATGACTATCTGTTGACCAACGAGCTAGTCAACTAGAGGCTTACTAGGGACGTATTGTGGTCTATGTATTCACACGTGTATTAAGATTTCCGGATAACACAATTATAGCATGAATAAAAGACAATTATCATGAACAAGGAAATATAATAATAATGCTTTTATTATTGCCTCTAGGGCATATTTCCAACAGTCTCCCACTTGCACTAGAGTCAATAATCTAGTTACATTGTGATGAATCGAACACCCATAGAGTTCTGATGTTGATCATGTTTTGCTCGCGAGAGAGGTTTAGTCAACGGATCTGCTACATTCAGATCCGTATGTACTTTGCAAATATCTATGTCTCCATCTTGAACATTTTCACAGATGGAGTTGAAGCGACGCTTGATGTGCCTGGTCTTCTTGTGAAACCTGGGCTCCTTGGCAAGGGCAATAGCTCCAGTGTTGTCACAGAAGAGTTTGATTGGCCCCGACGCATTGGGTATGACTCCTAGGTCGGTGATGAACTCCTTCACCCAAATTGCTTCATGCGCTGCCTCCGAGGCTGCCATGTACTCCGCTTCACATGTAGATCCCTCCACGACGCTCTGCTTGTAGCTGCACCAGCTTACTGCTCCACCATTCAACATATACACGTATCCAGTTTGTGACTTAGAGTCATCCAGATCTATGTCGAAGCTAGCGTCGACGTAACCCTTTACAGCGAGCTCTTTGTCACCTCCATAAACAAGAAACATGTCCTTTATCCTTTTCAGGTACTTCAGGATATTCTTGACCGTTGTCCAGTGTTCATTGCCGGGATTACTTTGGTACCTTCCTACCAAACTTACGGCAAGGTTTACATCAGGTCTGGTACACATCATGGCATACATAATAGATCCTATGGTTGAAGCATAGGGGATGACACTCATCTCTTCTTTATCTTTTGCCATGGTCGGGCATTGAGCCGAGCTCAATCTCACACCTTGCAATACAGGTAAGAACCCCTTCTTGCACTGATCCATTTTGAACTTCTTCAAAATCTTATCAAGGTATGTGCTTTGTGAAAGACCTATGAGGTGTCTCGATCTATCTCTATAGATCTTGATGCCTAATATATAAGCAGCTTCTCCAAGGTCCTTCATTGAAAAACACTTATTCAAGTAGGCCTTTACGCTGTCCAAAAGTTCTATATCATTTCCCATCTATGTCATCTACATATAATATGAGAAATGCTACAGAGCTCCCACTCACTTTCTTGTAAACGCAGGCTTCTCCATAAGTCTGCATAAACCCAAATGCTTTGATCATCTCATCAAAGCGAATGTTCCAACTCCGAGATGCTTGCACCAGCCCATAAATGGATCGCTGCAGCTTGCATACTTTGTTAACATTCTTAGGATCGACAAAACCTTCCGGCTGCATCATATACAGTTCTTCCTTAAGATGCCCGTTAAGGAATGCCGTTTTGACGTCCATCTGCCATATCTCATAATCATAGTATGCGGCAATTGCTAACATGATTCAGACGGACTTAAGCTTCGCTACGGGAGAGAAAGTCTCATCATAGTCAATCCCTTGAACTTGCCGATAACCCTTAGTGACAAGTCGAGCTTTATAGATGGTGACATTACCATCCGCGTATGTCTTCTTCTTAAAGATCCATTTGTTTTCTATCGCTCGCCGATCATCGGGCAAGTCAGTCAAAGTCCGCACTTTGTTTTCATACATGGATTCTATCTCGGATTTCATGGCTTCTTGCCATTTGTTGGAACCTGGGCCCGCCATTGCTTCTTCATAGTTCGAAGGTTCACCGTTGTCCAACAACATGATTTCCAGGGCAGGGTTGCCGTACCACTCTGGTGCGGAACGTGTCCTTGTGGACCTACGAAGTTCAGTAGCAACCTGATCCGAAGTACCTTGATCATCATCATTATTTTCCTCTTCAGTTGGTGTAGGCATCACAGAAACATTTTCTTGAGCTGCACTACTATCCCGTTCAAGAGGTAGTACTTCATCGAGTTCTACTTTCCTCCCACTTAGTTCTTTCGAGAGAAACTCTTTTTCCAGAAAGGATCCGTTCTTGGCAACAAAGATCTTGCCCTTGGATCTTAAGTAGAAGGTATACCCAATGGTTTCTTTCGGGTATCCTATGAAGATGCATTTTTCCGACTTGGGTTCGAGCTTTTCAGGTTGAAGTTTCTTGACATAAGCATCGCATCCCCAAACTTTTAGAAACGACAGCTTAGGTTTCTTCCCAAACCATAATTCATACGGTGTCATCTCAACGGATTTAGATGGTGCCCTATTTAAAGTGAATGTAGCTGTCTCTAGAGCATATCCCCAAAATGATAGCGGTAAATCAGTAAGAGACATCATAGACCGCACCATATCCAATAGAGTGCGATTACGACGTTCGGACACACCGTTACACTGAGATGTTCCAGGCGGCGTGAGTTGTGAAACGATTCCACATTTTCTTAAGTGTGTACCAAATTCGTGACTTAAATATTCTCCTCCACGATCCGATCATAATAATTTTATCTTTCGGTCACGTTGATTCTCTACTTCATTCTGGAATTCCTTGAACTTTTCAAAGGTCTCAGACTTGTGTTTCATCAAGTAGACATACCCATATCTACTCAAGTCATCAGTGAGAGTGAGAACATAACAATATCCTCCGCGAGCCTCCACACTCATTGGACCGCACACATCGGTATGTATGATTTCCAACAAGTTGGTTGCTCGCTCCATTGTTCCAGAGAATGGAGTCTTGGTCATTTTGCCCATGAGGCATGGTTCGCATGTGTCAAATGATTCATAATCGAGAGACTCTAAAAGTCCATCAGCATGGAGCTTCTTCATGCGCTTGACACCAATGTGACCAAGGCGGCAGTGCCACAAGTATGTGGGACTATCATTATCAACTTTACATCTTTTGGTATTCACGCTATGAATATGTGTAACATTACGTTCGAGATTCATTAAGAATAAACCATTGACCATCGGGGCATGACCATAAAACATATCTCTCATATAAATAGAACAACCATTATTCTTGGATTTAAATGAGTAGCCATCTCGTATTAAATGAGATCCAGATACAATGTTCATGCTCAAACTTGGCACTAAATAACAATTATTGAGGTTTAAAACTAATCCCGTAGGTAAATGTAGAGGTAGCGTGCCGACGGCGATCACATCGACCTTGGAACCATTCCCGACACGCATCCTCACCTCGTCCTTCGCCAGTCTCCGCTTATTCCGCAGCTCCTGCTGTGAGTTACAAATGTGAGCAACGGCACCGGTATCAAATACCCAGGAGTTACTATGAGTACTGGTGAGGTACACATCAATTACATGTATATCAAATATACCTTTAGTGTTGTCGGCCTTCTTGTCTGCTAAGTATTTGGGGCAGTTCCGCTTCCAGTGACCCTTCCCCTTGCAATAGAAGCACTCAGTTTCAGGCTTGGGTCCATTCTTTGACTTCTTCCCGGCAACTGGCTTACCGGGCGCGGCAACATCTTTGCCGTCCTTCTTGAAGTTCTTCTTACCCTTGCCCTTCTTGAACTTAATGGTCTTATTGACCATCAACACTTGATGTTCTTTCTTGATTTCAACCTCTGCTGACTTCAGCATTGAAAATACTTCAGGAATGGTCTTCACCATCCCCTGCATATTGTAGTTCATCACAAAGTTCTTGTAGCTTGGTGGGAGCGACTGAAGGATTCTGTCAATGACCGCCTCATCCGGGAGGTTAATGTCCAGCTGGGACAGGCGGTTGTGCAACCAGACATTTTGAGTATGTGCTCACTGACAGAACTATTTTCCTCCATCTTACAACTATAGAACTTGTCGGAGACTTCATATCTCTCGACCCGGGCATGAGCTTGGAAAACTAGTTTCAGCTCCTCGAACATCTCATATGCTCCGTGTTGCTCAAAACGCTTTTGGAGCCCCGGTTCTAAGCTGTAAAGCATGCCGCACTGAACGAGGGAGTAATCATCAGCACGAGACTGCCAAGCATTCATAATGTCTTGGTTCTCTGGGACGGGAGCGTCACCTAGCGGTCCTTCTAGGACATATTGTTTCCTGGCAGCTATGAGGATGATCCTCAGGTTCCGGACCCAGTCCGTATAGTTGCTGCCATCATCTTTCAGCTTGGTTTTCTCTAGGAACGCGTTGAACTTCATGTTGACATGAGCATTGGCCATTTGATCTACAAGACATATTTTGCAAAAAGTTTTAGACTAAGTTCATGATAATTAAGTTCATCTAATCAAATTATTTTAATGAACACCCACTCAGATTAGACATCCCTCTAGTCATCTAAGTGTTACACGATCCGAGTCGACTAGGCCGTGTCCGATCATCACGTGAGACGGACTAGTCATCATCGGTGAACATCTCCATGTTGATCGTATCTTCCATACGACTCATGTTCGACCTTTCGGTCTCTTGTGTTCCGAGGCCATGTCTGTACATGCTAGGCTCGTCAAGTTAACCCTAAGTGTTCTGCATGTGTAAATCTATCTTACACCCGTTGTATGTGAACGTAAGGATCTATCACACCCGATCATCACGTGGTGCTTCGAAACGACGAACTTTAGCAACGGTAGGGGGAACACTTTCTTGAAATAATTATAAGGGATCATCTTATTTACTACCGTCGTTCTAAGTAAACAAGATGCATAAACATAATAAACATCACATGCAATTATATAATAGTGACATGATATGGCCAATATCATATAGCTCCTTCGATCTCCATCTTCGGGGCTCCATGATCATCTTCGTCACCGGCATGACACCATGATCTCCATCATCATGATCTCCATCATCGTGTCTTCATGAAGTTGTCACGCCAACGACTACTTCTACTTCTATGGCTAACGCATTTAGCAATAAAGTAAATTAATTTACATGGCGTTCTTCAATGACACGCAGGTCATACAAAAATAAAGACAACTCCTATGGCTCCTGCCGGTTGTCATACTCATCGACATGCAAGTCGTGATTCCTATTACAAGAACATGATCTCATACATCACAATATATCATTCATCATTCATCACAACTTCTGGCCATATCACATCACATGACAATTGCTGCAAAAACAAGTTAGACGTCCTCTAATTGTTGTTGCATCTTTTACGTGGCTGCAATTGGGTTCTAGCAAGAACATTTTCTTACCTACGAATAACCACAACGTGATCTTGTCAACTTATATTTACCCTTCCTAAGGACCCTTTTCATCGAATCCGCTTCAACTAAAGTGGGAGAGACAGACACCCGCCAGCCACCTTATGCAACTAGTGCATGTCAGTCGGTGGAACCGGTCTCACGTAAGCATACGTTTAAGGTTGGTCCAGGCCGCTTCATCCCACAATACCGCTGAAGCAAGATAAGATTAGTAGCGGCAAGCAAGTTGACAAGATCTACGCCCACAACAAAATTGTGTTCTACTCGTGCAATAGAGAACTACGCATAGACCTAGCTCATGATGCCACTGTTGGGGAACGTTGCAGAAAATTAAAATTTTTCTTATGGTTTCACCAAGATCTATCTATGAGTTCATCTAAGCAACGAGTCAAGGGAGTGAGTTTGCATCTACATACCACTTGTAGATCGCGTGCGGAAGCGTTCGAGGGAACGGTGATGATGGAGTCGTACTCGACGTGATTCAGATCACCGATGACCAAGTGCCGAACGGACAGCACCTCCGCATTCAACACACGTATGGAACGGACGACGTCTCCTCCGTCTTGATCCAGCAAGGAGGAAGGAGAGGTTGAGGAAGATAGCTCCAATGGCAGCACGACGGCGTGGTGTTGGTGGAGAAGCAGTACTCCGGCAGGGCTTCGCCAAGCTCGTGAGGGAGGAGGAGAGGTGTTGGGGAGGGGAGGGGCTGCGCCTTGGTTGTGTTTTGCAGCCCTCCCCTCACCCCTCTATTTATAGGGGAAGGGGCAAGGGGGGCCGGCCCCTCTAGATGGGATCTAGAGGGGGGGCGGCGGCCAGGGAGGGGGGACTTGCCCCCCAAGCAAAGGGGGCGCCCCCTCTAGGGTTCCGCCCCCCCAACCCTAGCCGCATGGGCCCAAGGGGGGCGCGCCCAGCCCTCCAGGGGCTGGTGCCCTGCCCTACGCGGCCCATGTGGCCCACCAAGAGGGGTGGCCCCTCCCGGTGGACCCCCGGAACCCCTTCGGTGGCCCCTGGTACAATACCGATATGCCCCGAAACTTTCCGGTGTCCGCATGACAACTTCCCATATATAAATCTTTACCTAAGGACCCTTCCGGAACTCCTCGTGACGTCCGGGATCTCATCCGGGACTCCGAACAACATTCGATAATCACATACAAGTCTTCCTAATAACCCTAGCATCACCGAACCTTAAGTGTGTAGACCCTACGGGTTCGGGTGACATGCAGACATGACCGAGACGGCTCTCCGGTCAATAACCAACAGCGGGATCTGGATACCCATGTTGGCTCCCACATGCTCCTCGATGATGTCATCGGATGAACCACGATGTCGAGGATTGAAGCAACCTCGTATACTATTCCCTTTGTCAATCGGTACGTTACAAGCCCGAGACTTGATCGTTGGTATCCCAATACCTCGTTCAGTCTCGTTACCGGCAAGTCACTTTACTCGTACTGTAATGCATGATCCCGTGACCAAACACTTGGTCACTTTGAGCTCATTATGATGATGCATTGCCGAGTGGGCCCAGAGATACCTCTCCGTCATACGGAGTGACAAATCCCAGTCTCGATCCGTGTCAAGCCAACAGACACTTTCGGAGATACCTGTAGTGCACCTTTATAGTCACCCAGTTACGTTGTGACGTATGGTACACCCAAAGCACTCTTACGGTATCCGGGAGTTACACGATCTCATGGTCTAAGGAAGAGATACTTGACATTGAAAAAGCTCTAGCAAAACGAACTACACGATCTTGTGCTATGCTTAGGATTGGGTCTTTGTCCATCACATCATTCTCCTAATGATGTGATCCCGTTGTCAATGACATCTAATGTCCATAGTCAGGAAACCATGACTATCTGTTGACCAATGAGCTAGTCAACTAGAGGCTTACTAGGGACGTATTGTGGTCTATGTATTCACACATGTATTACGATTTCCGGATAACACAATTATAGCATGAATAAAAGACAATTATCATGAACAAGGAAACATAATAATAATGCATTTATTATTGCCTCTAGGGCATATTTCCAACAACTTCATCATGGAAGTGTTTCACCCCGAGTGGCTGGCCAACCCAGTCCTCGTCCTGAAGAAGAACAACACCTCGCGCATGTGCATAGACTACACCAGCCTGAACAAGGCCTGCCCCAAGGATCTTTCGCCCTCCCACGGATCGACCAAGTCATCGACTCCACCGCCGGCTGTGAGCTCCTATCCTTCCTGGATGCTTACTCCAGCTATCATTAGATCAAGCTAGACCTGGCCGACACCCTGAAGACGTCCTTCATCACGCCCTTCGGGGCATACTGCTACATGATGTCTACTACGCAAGCTTCTCGTAGACTCGTGTTGGGCCTCCAAGCGCAGAGTTTGTAGGACAGTAGCAAATTTCCCTCAATTGGATGACCTAAGGTTTATCAATCCGTGGGAGGCGTAGGACTAAGATGGTCTCTCTCAAACAACTCTGCAACCAAATAACAAAGAGTCTCTTGTGTCCCCAACACACCCAATACAAAGGTAAATTATATAGGTGCACTAGTTCAACAAAGAGATGGTGATACAAGTGTAATATGGATAGTAGTTATAGGTTTTTGTAATTTGAAAATATAAAAACGACAAATAACTAGTAACGAAAGTGAGCAAAAACGGTATTGCAATGCTTGGAAACAAGGCCTAGGGTTCATACTTTCACTAGTGCAAGTTCTCTCAACAAAGATAACATAATTGGATCATATAACAATTCCTCAACGTGCAACAAAGAGTCGCTCCAAAGTCACTAATAGTGGAGAACAAACGAAGAGATTATTGTAGGGTACGAAACAACCTCAAAGTTATTCTTTTGATCGATCTATTGGGCTATTCCAATAAGTGTCACAAACAGCCCTAGAGTTCATACTAAAATAACACCTTAAAACACACATCAACCCAAACCCTAATGTCACCTAGATACTCCAGTGTCAACACAAGTATCCGCGGGTTTGATTATATGATATGCATCACACAATCTCAGATTCATCTAACCAAACCAACACAAAGAACTTCAAAAGAGTGCCTCAAAGTTTCTATCATAGAGTCAAGATGAAAACGTGTGCCAACCCCTATGCATAAGTTCACAAGGTCACAGAACCTGCAAATTTATCACCAAAACATACATCAAGTGGATCATGTGAATATCCCATTGTCACCACAGATAAGCACGTGCAAGACATACATCAAGTGTTCTCAAATCCATAAAGACTCAATCCGATAAGATAACTTCGAAGGGAAAACTCAATCCATTACAAGAAGGTAGAGGGGGAGAAACATCATAAGATACAACTATAATAGCAAAGCTCGCGGTACATAAAGATTGTGCCAAATCAAGAACATGAGAGAGAGAGATATCAAACACATAGCTACTGGTACATACCCTCAGCCCCGAGGGTGAACTACTCCCTCCTTGTCATGGAGAGCGTCGTTGTTAACGCATATCTCTCTCTATGTAGTTTTGGTGATTGATGACAACGCGTTTGTGGACTAATCGTGTGCTTTGAGCATTTTAGAGATTCATCCTTTGGCACGAGATGATTCCTTCCCCTTGGGGTTTTAATTGAAGACGGTGTAGCTCTTTCGTTTCAGTTTTGGTGGACTTTTTTCGTAGGAGTCACTGTACTATCAAGAGGGGGTCCGCATTGGTAAGGCTAGGGTGGAATCAACACGTACACATCCTCTTCGCACCCGCAGAGCCTTCCTGCTTCAATGGAGGTTCCTTTTCTCTCCTCTGAGTATGTTTTGGTCCCAACGGTAGTACCGCTCAAGAGCCACAGGCGGCAGTATCGCTCTGAAGTGGTAGTACCGCCTGGGGGTCCTCAGCCGTAGTACCGCTGCGGTACCGGTCTCCTACCGCCTCGACTCAAGGGTGTCGCCTCTCGTGTCGAATTGTGCGGCACTAAGCAGCGGCAGTAGAAGTGGTAGTACCGCTTGCGAGCGGTAGTTCCGCCCTACCACCGCGGCTAGTACTGCCCTGGGTCCAATTCCTGCTCATATTCTAGGCCTCCCAGTCTGTGCGGCAGTACCGCGAGGGGGAGCAATAGTACCACTGGTCCCAGTGGTAGTACCGCTGCCCGCTGCAGTAGTACCGCCCTCTGCGGGGCTGTTTTGGGGGGTAACGGTTGGATTGTTCCCCCCCCCCCTCTATAAAAGGAGGTCTTCTTCTCCAAAGTTATATTACCTCTTCCCCCAAGCTTCATTGATGCTCCAAGCTCCATTTTTGCCCGATCTCTCCCCCTAGCCAATCAAACTTGTTGATTCTTTAGGGATTGGTTGAGAATGCCCTGATCTACACTTCCACCAAGAGAAATTTGATTCCCCCCACTAATCCCTTGCGGATCTTGTTACTCTTGGGTGTTTGAGCACCCTAGATGGTTGAGGTCACCATGGAGCCATAGTCCATTGTGGTGAAGCTTCATGGTGTCGTTGGGAGCCTCCAATTAAGTTGTGGAGACTGCCCCAACCTTGTTTGTAAATGTTTGGTCGCCGCCTCCAAGGGCACCAATAGTGGAATCATGGCATATCTCATTGTGTGAGGGCGTGAGGAGAATACGGTGGCCCCAGTGGCTTCTTGGGGAGCATTATGCCTCCACATCGCTCCAACGGAGACGTACTTCCCCTCAGAAGGAAGGAACTTCGGTAACACATCCTCGTCTCCACCGGTTCCCCTTTTGGTTATTTCTTTCCTTTACTTGTGCAAACTATATTGCGTTATATCCCTTACTTGCTTGTGTGCTTACCATTGTTGCATCATATAGGTTGCTCACCTAGTTGCATATCTAGACAACCTACTTTGATGCAAAGTTTAATTTGGTAAAGAAAAGCTAAAAATTGTTAGTTGCCTAGTCAACTATATCGATCCTTTCAATTGGTATCACAGCCTCGTCTCTTTATTAAGGACTTTGCCATCCGAAGAGTATGGTTGACACCATAGACGGTGAGGAGCACCCCGGTGTGATTCCGTCCTCATCTATGGCTGATGGGGCATCCCCGGTCTCACGTGAGGAATTCAATGTGGCTTTGGACACATTTAAAACCTCCATGACAACTGAGGCCAAAGGCATGTTCAAAGAGTTCCTTGATGGTCTTAAATTATCCACCTCACCTTTGGAAGTGGTTGCTCCCACTAACAAGGTGGCGGATGCCAACTCCGATAAGGGGGAAGCTTCTAGTGAAAAGGTTCCTTTGCCTAGTGGTAAAAGTGGTAACGGCATCTATTCTCATGTTGAACCACCTCTCACTTATGGAGGACCGGTTCCCTCCACACATTTAAATCATGCGGGTTCTCCTCCCAAGATTGTGAAGAATGAGGATTTTGACTCTTGGGTTTATCACTTTAAACGTTATTTAAATCATGTCAATACTAACCTTTGGAGAATCATTGAGGAAGGTTTCTATCCACATGATCGAAGCAACTTCACCCCTAGAGAAGCCGCAGATAATCAATTCAATGAGAATGCTCTCTTCATCATCCAAGATGCAATTCCACCTGAAGACACTGCACACCTCCGACCCTTCAACGTGGCCAAGGAAGCATGGCACCATGTTGTTTCCCTCTACAAGGGAAGCGCAAGCATTCAACGCTCCAACTATGAAGTGGTGCAAGATGAAGTCGATGAGTTTGCAATGAATGAAGATGAAGAACCTTGTGAGCTCTACCGGAGATTAACCACTCTCGCGGTCTCACTCTAAGATCATGGGAGCAAGGATACGGATGACAATTGGATCAAGCGCAAGTTCCTCAAGGCCATGATGCCCTACCACAAGGCCATGTCCTCCGTCATCCGTCAAAGGCCGGACTTCCACACCTTATCCTCAAGTGAAGTGTTGGGTGAGTTTGTGGCAATGAGGATCTTGGACAAGACCGCCGACAATGCGGTGTTGCATTCTCAAAGAGCAATGAAGCCCAACCTTGCCTTGAAGGCCAAGGTTACTGTGGAAGAAGAGGATGAAGAGGAAGAAGAGGAGAGAAACCCCGAAGATACTAAGTATGATTACCATGAGCACATGGCTCTTGCTTCAAGGCAATTTTGGAGCAAGAAGAACACAAGGCCCAACTTCAACAAGAATAACTCAAGTGGCTTCAAAGGCAAGCAATGTGTGAGAACATGCTACAATTGTGGCAATGTGAGCCATTTTTTTGCGGAGTGCCCTTACGAGAAGAGGGAAGACAATGGTGGCAAGCTCATCCGAAAAGACAAAGCCAGGTCCTTCCCCAACAAGAAAAACTTCACCAAGAAGACTCCAACTAAAGGGTTGGTGGCTCAAGAAGAATACCATGAGGATGATGATGATGATGATGATGATGATAGTGAAGCCATGGCCATGGCCTCCGTTGCCATTGCCACAGCTCCACGGTGTCCCTCTTCGACTCACCCAATGAGAACATCACCGCCAAGTGCCTCAGGGCTAAAGCCACCAACAAGGTAACCCCCAACATAAAAACCACCATCATTACTAATCCCTCCTCGACGGATTGCATTGATGAAAGGGAGGGGTCTAATGAGGAAGTAAATGCATTTGAGTCTTTTATGAGTAAGCTCAAGGGCAAATCCAAGAAGCACTTCGTTGCTCTCTTGGAACAACTTGGTGAAGCCAATGACATGATCGAGGCTCATGAAGAAACCATCCCTAAGATGGAATTTCATAGTCGTGACTATGCCGATGAGATATCGGATCTCTCTAATGCACTTGAGGAAGAGCGTGTTCATTGTTTGTCTCTTGAGGAGTCACACAACAATGACCATGCTAAATTAAAGAAAGATCTTGATCATGTTCTTGTTGTATCTTGTGTGCTAAATTCCGAGAAGGCTAAACTTGGGGTTGAGCATGCTAGACTCAAGGAGGAGTTTGATATACTTGACAAGGCCCACAAGGTCTTGAAGGGTGCTCATGCTAGCCTCAAGGAGTCTCATGATCAACTCCAAGTGAAGATAACCAAGGAGAAAGCCACTTTTCCTCATATGGTATTAATTGATAATGCAAATTCTACTAACCCATGTTGTGAGCATGTGCATCTTGTGGAGGAGAATGCCAAGTTGAAAGAGCAACTTAAGAGAGGCCTAGTGACGTGCATACAAGGTGAGAAGAACCTCAATGACCTTTTGAGCAATCAAAAGGAAGTTGTGGCCAAGGAGGGAGTTGGGTTCGCACCCAAGTCCAAGAACAAGAAGAAGAACGACAAGACCAAACAACCTCCACCTCTCAAGCAAACTTTTGTGAAGGATGGAGAGGGTGCTCCAAAGGAGAAGAAGAGCAATGTGAAGGGTGGTGATGTCAAAAAGGACAATGCCACCCCTTCCAACAAAGCCGGCGACTTTAACCCCTCTTATGTGTTGTGCCGTGCTAGTGATGGTCATGTTTATGCTAAATTTGTTGGTTCTCCTTATGAGTACATTGAATGGTCTATTTGAGTTCCTAATACCCTTGTTACTAACATCAAAGAACCCATTACAAAATGGGTACCTAAAACCAAGCATTGATCTCTTGTAGGTGTTTGCTTTCGGTGGGGGATCATGGTTGCTCGATAGTGGAGCCACAAATCATATGACCGGAAGCAAGGACTTGGTGGTGGACATGCACAAGATCCCATCTATGCCCACCAACATCGAGTGGGGTGATGCCTCATCTTCTAAGGTATTGGGTCTTGGCAAGGTTGTCATTTCTCATGATCTCACAATCGAGAAAGTCATGCTTGTTGAGTCCCTTGCATACAACCTACTTTCCGTTTGTCAACTTGCACTCATGGGCTTTGCCACATTCTTTGATATTGATATTGTGGCCCTCTTGTGGACCAAGACTCTTAAAGTAGCCTTTGTTGGGCATGTCGAGAATGGTCTTTATGTGATTAACTTTTCAGAGCGACCCACTAAGACCGCGACATGCCTAATGGCTAAAGTTGATGTGGGGTGGCTTTGGCATCGCCGTTTAGCCCACGTCAATATGAGATCTTTGCAAAGTCTTCTGAAGGGGGACCATGTTCGTGGACTAACAAATGTTAGTGTTGCCAAAGATCGTGCTTGCAGTGCTTGTATCGAAGGAAAGCTTCATGAGAAGGCTCACCCTCCCACGACTATAATCTACTCGAAGAGACCCTTGGAGCTCCTTCACATGGATCTATTTGGGCCTCCATACTTTAATAGTCTTGGGGGTAGAAAGTATTGCTTGGTGATTGAGGATGATTATTCAAGATATACTTGGGTATATTTCTTCAAGAGGAAGAGTGAGACTCAACAAATCGTCATCGACTTTGCAAATGAAGGTCAACGTCAACACGATGCAAAGATCTTGACAATAAGAAGTGACAACGACACCGAGTTCAAGAACTACACCTTGTACGAGTTTCTTAGTGATGAGGGGATCAAGCATCAATATTCTGCACCATACAACCCTCAACAAAATGGTGTCACGGAGAGGAAGAATCGGACGTTGATGGATGCGGCAAGGACCATGATGGCTGAGTTCAAGTCTCCTTACAACTTTTGGGCCAAAGCCATCAACACCGCATGTCATGCATCCAATCGGCTCTATCTCCGCAAAGGCTTGAACAAGACTCCTTATGAAATACTCACCGGTAACAAGCCCAACCTCAAGTACTGCCGGGTGTTCGGGTATAAGTGTTTCATTCTCAAGAAAGGTGTTCGTTTGTCTAAATTTGAGGCTAGAGCTCATGAGGGCATATTTGTTGGTTATGCTACAAACTCTCATGCTTACCGTCTCCTCAACAAGTCCATGGGACTCATTGAGGAGACGTGTAACGTGGAGTTTGACGAGAATAACGGCTCCCAAGTGGAGCAAAGTGGTACTTGTGATGTAGGTGATGAAATTCCTTCCCAAGCCATAAGAAGAATGGATGTTGGTCATATCCTACCTATTGAGGAATCCCTTTGTGGCTGAAGGAGAAGGACAATGCTCCACTCAAGTGGAGCCATTGCCGACCCAAGACCCACACGCTTCCGAAGAACAAAGTGAAGGCCCTCAATCACGTGAACAAGATCAAGGGCAAGATCAACCTCAAGATGGTGGTGAGCCACCAAGTGATGCCCAAGGTCAAGTTCTCCCTTTCGATCAAGTTCAAGATCAAGAGCAAGCTCAAGATCAAGAACAAGCTCAAGACGGCGCTCAAGATGGTCAAGTTACCCCTCCTCTTTTCACACCCAAGGAGGAATTAGAGCGTCGTGCCGTGAAGATTGCTTCCAGACTCACAACCAAAGGTCATCTCATGGAGAATGTGGTTGGAAGCCTAAGAAAGGGGGTAAGCACTCATAGACAATTAGCAAACTATTGTGAACACCCACACGTTTGTTTCTTGTGTCGAACCCCAAAAGGTCTATAAGGCGCTCGAGGATCCGGATTGGCTCAATGCCATGCATGAAGAACTCAACAACTTCGAGCACAACCAAGTGTGGAAATTAGTGCCAAGGCAAACCGGGAATCATAATGTCATTGGAACCAAGTGGATATTCAAGAAGAAGCAAGTTGCTCATGGAATCATTGTTCGCAACAAGGCTCGTTTGGTGGCACAAGGCTACTCCCAAGTCGAGGGTGTCGACTATGGTGAAACCTTTGCTCCCGTTGCTCGCCTTGAATCTATTCGTTTGTTGATTGATTATGCTTCTCATCATAATTTCAAGTTGCAACAAATGGATGTGAAAAGTGCTTTTCTTAATGGTCCCATTAATGAGTTGGTGTATGTCAAACAAACCCCGGGGTTCGGAGATCCATGTTTCCCCGATCATGTGTATCAACTCAACAAGGCACTCTATGGCCTTAAACAAGCCCCACGTGCGTGGTATGAGCATCTTACTAAGTTGTTGCAAGATCGTGGGTTTGAAATTGGGAAAATCGACCCCAGTCTTTTTACTAAGAAGGTCAAAGGGGAGTTGTTTGTGTGCCAACTATATGTTGATGATATTATCTTTGGTTCCCTAACAAAGCTTTCAATGAGGAATTTGCCGCTCACATGACCTCAAAGTTCAAGATGTCCATGATGGGAGAGTTGAAGTTCTTTCTCGGGTTCGAAATCAAGCAAAGAAGAGAAGGAACCTTCATCAACCAAGCCAAATACACTCAAGACATGCTCAAGAGATTCAAGCTAAGTGATGTCAAGCCGGCCTCCACTCCAATGCCCGTCAAATGCCAACTTGACATTGATCCCAATGGTAAAGCGGTGGATCAAAAGGTATATCGCTCCATGATTGGATCCTTGCTTTACCTTTGTGCATCTAGACCGGATATCATGTTGAGTGTGGGAATTTGTG
The DNA here is from genome assembly GCF_002162155.2 of Triticum dicoccoides. Classification (NCBI taxonomy): domain Eukaryota; kingdom Viridiplantae; phylum Streptophyta; class Magnoliopsida; order Poales; family Poaceae; genus Triticum; species Triticum dicoccoides. Next base: position 437,807,217 of record NC_041383.1, read on the forward strand.
CATGGTTTCAAGCCGCACCTAAGGAAAGCTACTTTGTGGCGGTCAAGCGAATCTTTCGATATTTGGCTCATACCCCAAACATTGGCTTATGCTACCCAAGAGGAGCCAACTTCGATATTTTGGGCTATTCAGACTCAAATTGGGCGGGAGACAAACAGGATAGGAAGTCCACCTCTTGAGGGTGCCAATTTCTTGGTTGCTCTTTGGTGAGTTGGTCTTCTAAGAAGCAAAGTTGTGTATCTCTCTCGTCCACCGAAGCGGACTATGTAGCTGCTAGTAGTTATTGTGCTCAACTTCTATGGATGAGGCAAACTTTGAAGGATCAAGGTGTCACTTGTGACAAAGTGCCTCTTTGGTGTGACAATGAAAGTGCCATCAAGATCTCTCTCAACCCGGTGCAACACTTCAAGATGTAGCATATTGAGATTTGGTGTCACTTCATCCGGGATCACATTAGGCGAGGGGAGATCAAGCTCAAGTATGTCAACACTCATGATAACCTTGCAGATATTTTCACGAAGCCCTTGGATGAAGAAAGATTTTGTGAGTTAAGGCATGAGCTAAATATCATTGATTGGAGCAATGTGGTTTGAACCCTTGCACATACCACCATACTCATCATGATATCTTGTTTAGGTGTAGGCATGGACATAGGGGGGGTGTTCTTCTCTCAATGAACTCTCCCTCCCCCTATTATGCATAAATTGATCAAGTCTTTCACATTAGCCATTTTTGATGGTACTTGTGCTTCAAAGATGAGTTTTGGTCATGGTCCCAAGGTTAAAATCTTCGCGGTGCCATACCTCCGGACTCAAACATAGGTGGTCTCGGCCACCACCCTCTCTTGGATAGGAGTGTGTTTCTCGTCTTCCCTTTGGTGTGTTCTGCTTGTGTGTTTGCTCTCGTTTCTAGTTGGTTCCTCTCTCTTTCGTGAGCTAAGCCTTTTGGGTCCAGTCCTTGTTTTTGCGGCTGAGCGGTACTACCACTGGAAGTGCGTGATACTACCGCTGATGATCATCAAGCGATACTACCACCCACCCCAGCGGTAGTACCGCTACGGGTGTGGGTTGGGGGGTTATGTTGGGGTAGGGGGAGTTGTCTTTATCCCCCATACCCATTCGCTCCACTCGCTCCTGTTCTTTGTCTCTCCAGCGTCGTCACGCCTCGGGAGGGCTTCGGTAGGCCACCATCTTCGTGTCGTCCCTCTCCATTTCCTTTGGTGGAGTTGATCCCCACCGCGTCCTCTTGCCATCGATGCCGGTATTGTCCCCGTTCCCGTTCTCTCTTTGCCTAGACTTCACATCTAATCTTTAGGGGCAATAGGCATCACTTTTCTTGATTTTTGGCTAAGTCGAGGCTTGAGTAGGATGGAGATGGTGTCTAGACCTTTTGGATTGATTTGGTAGGATTATTTTTGAATTTGGCATCCCGGTAGTGCCAGATCTGTCCACGGCAGTAGGGAACCGTCGTTCCCCTGCCTAGAGCAGTACTACCTCTCAACTGGAGCGGTACTTCCGCTCAGGCGGTACTGCAGCTTCTGGCTCGCGGTACTACCGCTGGATCCCCAATTCCATCATTTTCCTATCACATTTTGATCCTTGTTGTCTTGTTTGGAGGCTTATGCTCTTTCTTTCATGTTGTTTCTTCTGCTCGTGTGTTTGGTTCCAGGTGATGAACATCCCGAGTAGCATGTCCACCGTGTCAACCCTGGGCGTTCAACTTCAAAGCGCTACCGCACCTCTGAGACAGCGGGTGCATCCTCAAGTGCTCAACCTCTGTCTCAACACAAGAAGACTACTGCAAACAAGCCAAAGCCTAGGGGCAAGACTGTGACAGAGATGACTGCCAAGGAATTCTGGGAAAGGCGTCGCCGCAAGCCCTATGCGGAAGACAAAGAACCCACCTTGGTCAACCGCCTATTCTAGAACCGTTTTCAGTTTGCCATCTACTTTGATGTGATCAAGGCTAAGAAGAATCTCTATGTTGATGTGCGTTCCATCGACACTGATGCTATCGCAAAGGACCCTGAGTACTTTGGCAAAGCCCTTCATATGTGCTCTTAGCTGAACATTCTCAGAATCATGCAATTCAACAAGGACTTTGATGCAGATTTGGTGGCTCAATTTTTTGCCACTGTCCATCTTGGAACTGGTGAGGAAAGGACTCTGACTTGGATGACAAATGGCAAGGTGCTTTCTGTCAAGTGGAAGGCCTTCATGGAGTTACTTGGGGTGGAAGATCACGGGATTGAGACCCCAGTTGGCTTCCGCCCTCACTACAATGCAACCTCCACTCACAAGCAAGCTCTCTGGCCCTACTGTACTTTGAAGATTCACCCCGTGACTAAGAAGGAGACTTATGAGTTGCCTGCATTTCTAGACATCCTTCATCGCGTCTTCCGAGAGACTCTTTTCCCTCGTATTGGGAACCTGGATATCGTCCACTCCTTTCTCGTGGACATGCTTCTCTTTTGCCAGCATGAGAAGGAAGAAAACACTGGAGAGTCCCTGGACATTTCCATTGTCATGTGGTCTGAACTTGTCTCAGCCGTCTCTGAGCGCAAGTGCCCGATCTATGGTCCGTTTAACATGTTGCTTATTGAGAAGGCCTAGGCAGGTGCCTATCCTAGGGTTGGGCTGGAGACTGGAGACTTGGTCCCTCATGAGATCAAGCGTTTGAGGAAGAAGGAGAACTGGGGCACCCCGGCTCCTAGGTCTGGATTACCATCTAAAGCTGCTGACATGGAGACCGAGGGCGAGGCTGAGGCCGATGATGATGAGGATTATGAGCCCTCCGGAGTGGAGCCCTCTTGGGCAAAAAAGATTAAGTGCAAGATGAAGAAACTCTTTTGCATGGAGTCTCATGGTCAGTACATGTCTCATGTTTCTGAGAAGAAGGACCAGAGCCATCATAAGGAGCTCATGCGTTACTTGGGTGCAACAGTTGCCAGCGGATCTGAGGGAAGGATCACTGATGAGGAGGAGTGGGTTCAGCAGCACTGCTCGTGGACCGATTTAAACACTGAGCAGTTTCCTACCAATGACGGTCGTGCACACGATCCCGTTGGGATGTGATGCTTGAGATCCTTAGTTTGCTATCACGTGGAGCCATAGCAGCTCTCTTTGCCTTTTTGGTGTCTCGATGCCAAAGGGGGAGAGAGTCTAGGGATTTGTGTTGTTGCCGAGTTGCGAGTGTGTGTTTGTGGCTTGTTCGCTGTGTCTTTCTCGCAAACTCTTTTCTCGTCGTTTGCTTTGTTTTGGTTTGTGCCTGTGAGACCTGGTTCCAGTTCATATGGTGTGAGACATATGCTACATTATCCCTTATTATCTATGTCTATCAAGTACTTTGGTAATTTGTGAGTTGCATGCTTATCCGGTTATATACCTTGCTCACACGTACCCTTCTGCATTCAAGCTATATGTATCTTTACTTGTTGCTTAAGTTGTTGGACTATAAAATATAGGGGGAATGTTGATCCTAATGTGTGTGCCTTGCATTCCAAAGGCACCACTAATTAGGTGCACACATTCAAGGGGAGCCCGTCTATATTTTGTAGTTCTGGGTTTCCTTTTTCTTTCATGTCCTATCTTTGTGCAAATCCCTGGTTGTCATTGATATGTGTCCGTCGTATCTATAATTTTTGATCGTTTCATGCCAATATTATTCAACTTTCATATACTTTTGGCAACTTTTTATAGTATTTTTTGGGACTAACATATTGAACCAGTGCCCAGTGTCAGTTCCTGTATGTTGCATGTTTTATGTTTCGCAGAAACCCAATATCAAACAGAGTCCAAACGGGATAAAAACAGACGGAGAATTATTTTGGAATATTTGTGATTTTTGGGAGGAAGAATCAACGCGAGACGGTGCCCGAGGGGGCCATGAGACAGGGGGGTGCGCCCTGGACTCTCCTGGGCACCCCTTAAGGCGGTTGATTCTCTTCTTTTGCCGCGAGAAAGCTAATTTTATGAGAAAAATCTGGGCGAAAGATTCACCCCAATCGTAGTTACGGATCTCTGGATATAAAAGAAACGATGGAAGGCCAGAATCTGGGAACGCAGAAACAGAGAGAGACAGAGAGATAGATCCAATCTCAGAGGGGATCTCGCCCCTCCCACGCCATGGGAGCCAAGGACCAGAGGGGAAACCCTTCTCCCATCTAGGGAGGAGGTCAAGGAAGAAGAAGAAGAAGAAGGGGGGCTCTCTCCCCCTTGCTTCCGGTGGCGCCGGAACACTGCCGGGGGCCATCATCATCACCGCGATCTACACCAACACCTCCGCCATCTTCACCAACATCTCAATCACCATCCCCCTTCTATATTCAGCGGTCCACTCTCCCGTAACCCGTTGTACCCTCTACTTGAACATGGTGCTTTATGCTTCATATTATTATCCAATGATGTGTTGCCATCCTATGATGTCTGAGTAGATTTTCATTGTCCTATCGGTGATTAATGAATTGCTATGATTGGTTTAATTTTCTTGTGGTTATGTTGTTGTCCTATGGTGCTCTCCGTGTCGCGCAAGCGTGAGGGATTCCCGCTGTAGGGTGTTGCAATACGTTCATGGTTCGCTTATAGTGGGTTGCTAGAGTGACAGAAGCTTAAACCCGAGTAAGGGGATAGTTGCGTATGGGATAAAGGGGACTTGATGCTTTAATGATATGGTTGGGTTTTACCTTAATGATCTTTAGTACTTGCGGATGCTTGCTAGAGTTCCAATCATAAGTGCATATGATCCAAGAAGACAAAGTATGTTAGCTTATGCCTCCCCAAATAAAACTTGCTATTGGTCTAGTAAAGTAGTCAGTTGCTTAGGGACAATTTCATAACTCCTACCACCACTTTTCCACACTCGCCATATTTACTTTATTGCTTCTTTATCTAAAAAGCCCCTAGTTAATATTTACGTGCTCTTTATTATCTTGCAAACCTATCCAACAACACCTACAAAGTACTTCTAGTTTCATACTTGTTCTAGGTAAAGTGAACGTCAAGCGTGCGTAGAGTTGTATCGGTGGTCGATAGAACTTGAGGGAATATTTGGTCTACCTTTAGCTCCTCGTTGGGTTCGACACTCTTACTTATTGAAAGAGGCTACAATTGATCCTGTATAATTGCGGGATATCAAGACCTTTTTCTGGCGCCGTTGCCGGGGAGTCATAGCATGGGGTGAATATTCTCGTGTGTGCTTGTTTGCTTTATCACTAAATAATTTTTATTTGTTGTTCTTAGTTGTTTTCTATCTTTAGTTATGGGTAGGAAATGCAAAATACCAAAAAAATTAGTTGTACCTACTAAACCAATGGTTGAAGAACCAATCAAAATCTATCACACTCCTGAAGCTTTTTACTTGGATCATCTTCGATCCCTATGTGCTCGTGCTGAAACCCCCACTAGCTTAGTTGAGGGCAAATCTTTAGATGAGCATGCTTGTTATGTGTGACACCGTATATCTGAAAAAGGGAAACTTTTACTAGATCAAGTCCATCGTTTGCAATGCTATGCTTGGAATTTGTGTGAAATATATGATATTACTTGTTGTTCTGAAAACCCTAAGAAACACCTTCCCTACCAATGTGAGTTTAGTGATAATGGAATCGTATCTTCGTATGCTAAGGGTGTTTATAATTACTATGATGTTCAAGAAATTGAAGAATTTGTTGCTTTTAAGGGTGCTTATGAAATTGCTTCTTTGATTGAAAAGTATGATGCTACTCTCTACAAATCTGAAAATTTCGCCATACTGGAATATTGTTATGATAATTATGCTTCTAATGCCTATGTTAAACCATATATTGATGACTTCTCCGCTGTCCAAGAAGAGACTAATATTTTGCAGGAAGCTATAGAAGAAGAAATTTATGAAATTGTGAGCTCATTGGATGAAAAAGATGATGAGGAGAGCGAAGAACAAAAGGAGTAAGAGCGGATTAGCTACCCGTGCCCACCTTCTAATGAGAGTAACTCTTCAACTCATACATTGTTTAGTTTCCCTTCGTGCTTACTGAAGGATGATTGTTGTGATGATTCTTATAATGATTGTTATGATCCCGTTGATTCTCTTGAAATATCCCTTTTTGATGATGCTTGCTATGCTTGTGGCCAAGATGCCAATATGAATGATGCTTATGGAGATGAACTTGCTATAGTTCCTTATGTTAAACATGAAATTTTTGCTATTGCACCCACACATGGTAGTCCTATTATCTTTTTGAATTCTCCCTACCACACTATATCGGAGAAATTTGTGCTTATTAAGGATTATATTGATGGGTTGCCTTTTACCATTGCACATGATGATTTTAATAGATATAATATGCATGTGCTTGCTGCTCCTACTTGCAGTTATTATGAGAGAGGAACTATATCTCCACCTCTATGTTTCCAATATGATAGAATTGCAAGAAACTGTTTATACTATGCATTGGCCTTTACTATGTGTGCATGAATTGTTCTTTTATGACATGCCGATGCATAGGAAGAGAGTTAGACTTCGTTGTTGCATGATACATGTTACTTTGTACTCACTACTAAATTACAAATCATTGTTAATTAAAATTGGCTTTGATATACCTTGGGATCCGGGTGGATGCATTACTTGAGCACTATATGCCTAGCTTAATGGCTTTAAAGAAAGCGCTGCCAGGGAGACAACCCGGAAGTTTTAGAGAGTCATTTATTTCTGTTGTGTGCTTTCATATAGTTTAAAAACAAAAATAAAATAAAGAGGGGAACCCAAAACTTTTCAAAAAGGAAAGTGAAAGTGAGAAAGACAAGCATTGTTGAAGTGGGAGAGCTCCATGAACTTTGTTCATGCTCACGGAAACTTTGTGAATCTTAATTACAGAAAATTTCCATCAAAAATAATTATCCCCTTGTACAATTCCTTTGTATTATAAAAATAATGTGCCAAGGTTTGCCTTTAGGATGTTTACAATGCTTGTTGGTTTGTACGGTGCACGACAGAAACTTGGCTGTAGTGAGAGATTTTACATTTTTAACTGAAATGTCAAATGGTTCTGATTCTTTTTGCACTGTCTTGCTGTACAAATTTTTTATGTTTCCTAATTTTGGTAGAATTGTTGGGGTACCATAAGTATGGTGAATGTTCAGATTGCTACAGACTGTTCTGTTTTTGACAGATTTTTTTGATGCATAGTTTGCTTGTTTTGATGAAACTATCAATCTATATCAGTGGATTAAGCCATGGAAAATCTATATTACAGTGGAGACAATGCAAAAACAAATTATTAAATTGGTTTGCTACAGTACTTAGAGTAGTGATTTGCTTTATTATACTAACAGATCTTACCGAGTTTTCTGTTGAAGTTTTGTGTGGATGAAGTGTTTGATCAAGGAGATCTCAATATGAGGAAAAGTAAGAGAGGCAAGAGCTCAAGCTTGGGTATGCCCGAGGCACCCCAAGTAAATATCCAAGGAGACTCAAGCGTCTAAGCTTGGGGATCCCCCGTAAGGCATCCCCTCTTTCTTCAACAAGTATCGGTATGTTTTCGTATTCGTTTCGTTCATGCGATATGTGCAAGTCTTGGAGAGTCTTTTGCATTTAGTTTTTATTTTTCATTTATGCACAATGCTGGTATGAGATAGTCCTTGGTTTATTTATAGAATCCTCATTGCACTTCACTTAAATCTTTTGAGTATGGCTTTATAGAATGCTTCATGTGCATCACTTATATCATTTGAAGTTTGGATTGCCTGTTTCTCTTCACATAGGAACCTGCCATTTGTAGAATGCTCTTTTGCTTCACTTATATTTGTTAGAGCATGGGCATATATTTTTTAGAAAGAATTAAACTCTCTTGCTTCACTTATATCTATTTAGAGAGATGACAGGAATTGGTCATTCACATGGTTAGTCATAAAATCCTACATAAAACTTGTAGATCACCGAATATGATATGTTTGATTCCTTGCAATAGTTTTGCGATATAAATGTGGTGATATTAGAGTCGTGCTAGTTGAGTAATTGTGAAATTAATAAATACTTGTGTTGAGGTTTGCAAGTCCCGTAGCATGCACGTATGGTGAACTGTTATGTAACGAAATTGGAGCATGAGGTGTTCTTCGATTGCTTTCCTTATGAGTGGCGGTCGGGGACGAGCGATGGTCTTTTCCTGCCAATCTATCCCCTAGGGGCATGCGTAGTAGTAATTTGCTTCAAGGGCTAATAAACTTTTTCAATAAGTATATGAGTTCTTTATGATTAATGCGAGTCCATGGATTATACGCACTTTTACCTTTCCATCATTGCTAGCCTCTTCGGTACCGTGCATTGCCCTTTCTCACCTTGAGAGTTGGTGCAAACTTCGCTGATGCATCCAAACCCCGTGATACGATATGCTCTATCACACATGTCTCCTTATATCTTCCTCAAAACAGCCACCATACCTACCTATCATGGCATTTCCATAGCCATTCTGAGATATATTGCCATGCAACTTCCATCATCATCATATACATGACTTGAGCATTCATTGTCATATTGCCTTGCATGATCGTAAGATAGCTAGCATGATGTTTTCATGGCTTGTCCATTTTTTGATGTCATTGCTATGCTAGATCATTGCACATCCCGGTACACCACCGGAGGCATTCATATAGTCATATCTTTGTTCTAGATATCGAGTTGTAATATTGAGTTGTAAGTAAATAAAAGTGTGATGATCATCATTATTAGAGCATTTCCCGAGTGAGGAAAGGATGATGGAGACTATGATTCCCCCACAAGTCGAGATGAGATTCTGGACTTTATGAAAAAAATAAAAGAGGTCAAAGAAGCCCAAATAAAAAAAAAGAGACCAAAGAAGCCCAACAAAAAATAAAAAATAAAAAATAAAAAAATATGAGAGAAAAAGAGAGAAGGGGTAATGCTACTATCCTTTTACCACACTTGTGCTAGAGTAGCACCATGTTCATCATAGAGAGAGCCTCCTACGCTTTCACTTTCATATACTCGTGCGAATTTTCATTATAGAACTTGGCTTGTATATTCCGATGATGGGCTTCCTCAAATGCCCGAGGTCTTCATGAGCAAGCAAGTTGGATGCACACCCACTCAGTTTTAGTTTGAGCTTTCATATACTTATAGCTCTAGTGCATCCGTTGCATGGCAATCCATTCTCCTCACATTGACATCAATTGATGGGCATCTACATAGCCCGTTGATTAGCCGCGTCGATGTGAGACTTTCTCCCTTTTTGTCTTCTCCACATAACCCCCATCATCATATGCTATTCCACCTATAGTGCTATGTCCATGGCTTGCGCTCATGTATTGCGTGAGGGTTGATAAGGCTGAAGCGCGTTTAAAAGTATGAACCAATTGCTCGACTTGTCATCGGGGTTGTGCATGATTTGAATGCTTTGTGTGGTGAAGATGGAGCATAGCCAGACTATATGATTTTGTAGGGATAAGCTTTCTTTGGCTATGTTATTTCGATAAGACATAATTGCTTGGTTAATATGCTTGAAGTATTATTGTTTTTATGTCAAATGATAGACTATTGCTTTGAATCACTCGTGTCTTAATATTCATGCCATGATTAGATACATGATCAAGATTATGCTAGGTAGCATTCCACATCAAAAATTATCTTTTTATCATTTACCTACTCGAGGACGAGCAGGAATTAAGCTTGGGGATGCTGATATGTCTCCGTCGTCTCTATAATTTTTGATCGTTTCATGCCAATATTATTCAACATTCATATACTTCTGGCAACTTTTTATACTATTTTTTGAGACTAACATATTGATCCAGTGCCCAGTGCCAGTTCCTGTCTGTTGCATGTTTTATGTTTCACAGAAACCCAATATCAAACGGAGTCCAAACGGGATAAAAACGGACGGAGAATTATTTTGGAATATTTGTGATTTTTGGGAGGAAGAATCAAGGCGAGAGGGTGCCCAGGGGGGCCACGAGACAGGGGGCGTGCCCTAGGGAGACAGGCGCGCCCTGGACTCTCCTGGGCACCCCGTAAGGCGGTTGACGCTCTTCTTTTGCCGCAAGAAAGCTAATTTTATGAGAAAAATCTGGGCGAAAGATTCACCCCAATCGGAGTTACGGATCTCCGAATATAAAAGAAACAGTGGAAGGGAAGAATCTGGGAACACAGAAACAGAGAGAGACAGAGAGATAGATCCAATCTCGGAGGGGCTCTCGCCCCTCCCACGCCATGGGAGCCAAGGACCAGAGGGGAAACCCTTCTCCCATCTAGGGAGGAGGTCAAGGAAGAAGAGGAAGAAGAAGGGGGGCTCTCTCCCCCTTGCTTCCGGTGGCGCCGTAATGCTGCCGGGGGCCATCATCATCAACGCGATCTACACCAACACCTCCATCACCATCCCCCTTCTATATTCAGCGGTCCACTCGCCCGCAACCCGATGTACCCTGTACTTGAACATGGTGCTTTATGCTTCATATTATTATCCAATGATGTGTTGCCATCCTATGATGTCTGAGTAGATTTTCGTTGTCCTATCGATGATTGATAAATTGCTATGATTGGTTTAATTTGCTTGTGGTTATGTTGCTGTCCTATGGTGCTATCCGTGTCGCACAAGCATGAGGGATTTCCGCTGTAGGGTGTTGCAATACGTTCATGATTCGCTTATAGTGGGTTGCTAGAGTGACAGAAGCTTAAACCCGAGTAAGGGGATTGTTGCGTATGGGATAAAGGGGACTTGATGCTTTAATGCTATGGTTGGGTTTTACCTTAATGATCTTTAGTAGTTGCGAATGCTTGATAGAGTTCCAATCATAAGTGCATATGATCCAAGAAGAGAAAGTATGTTAGCTTATGCCTCTCCCACATAAAACTTGCTATCGGTCTAGTAAAGTAGTCAATTTCTTAGGGACAATTTCATAACTCCTACCAACACTTTTCCACACTCGCTATATTTACTTTATTGCTTCTTTATCTAAACAGCCCCTAGTTTATATTTATGTGCTCTTTATTATCTTGCAAACCTATCCAACAACACCTACAAAGTACTTCTAGTTTCATACTTGTTCTAGGTAAAGCGAATGTCAAGCGTGCGTAGAGTTGTATCGGTGGTCGATAGAACTTGAGGGAATATTTGTTCTACCTTTAGCTCCTCGTTGGGTTCAACACTCTTACTTATCGAAAGAGTCTACAATTGACCCCGTATACTTGCAGGATATCAGTCATCAATCCACCGAAAAGGGGGAGATTGTTAAGGCATATCTCTCTCTATGTAGTTTTGTTGATTGATGACAACGTGTTTGTGGACTAATCATGTGCTTTGAGCATTTTAGAGATTCATCCTTTGGCACGAGATGATTCCTTCCCCTCGGAGTTTTAACCGAAGATGGTGTATCTCTTTTGTTTCAGTTTTGGTGGACTTGTTTCGTAGGAGTCACCGTACTATCAAGAAGGGGTCCGCATAGGTAAGGGTAGGGTGGAATCAACACATACACATCCTCTTCGCACCCGCAGAGCATTCCCGCTTCAATGGAGGTTCCTTTTCTCTCCTCTGAGTATGTTTTGGTCCCAGCGGTAGTACCGCTCAAGAGCCACAGGCGGCAGTACCGCTCTGCAGCGATAGTACCGCCTGGGGGTCCTCAGCCGTAGTACCGCTGCGGTACCAGTCTCCTACCGCCTCAAGTCGAGGGGGTCGCCTCTCGTGTCGGATTGTGCGGCACTAAGCAGCGGCAGTAGAAGTGGTAGTTCCTCCCTACCACCGTGGCTAGTACCGCCCTGGGTCCGATTCTTGCTCATATTCTAGCCCTTCCAGTCTGTGCGGCAGTACCGCGAGGGGGAGCAGTAGTACCGCTGGTCCGAGCGGTAGTACCGCTGCCCGCTGTGGTAGTACAGCCCTCTGCGGGGCTGTTTCGGGGGGTAATGGTTGGATTGTTCCCCCCTCTATAAAAGGATTTCTTCTTCTCCAAAGTTATCTTACCTCTTCCCCCCAAGCTCCATTGATGCTCCAAGCTCCATTTTCGCCCGATCTCTCTCCCTAGCCAATCAAACATCTTGATTCTTTAGGGATTGGTTGAGAAGGCCCCGATCTACACTTCCACCAAGAGAAATTTGATTCCCCCACTAATCCCTTGCGGATCTTGTTACTCTTGGGTGTTTGAGCACACTAGACGGTTGAGGTCACCATGGAGCCATAGTCCATTGTGGTGAAGCTTCATGGTGTCGTTGGGAGCCTCCGATTAAGTTTTTGAGATTGCCCCAACCTTGTTTGTAAAGGTTTGGTCGCCGCCTCCAAGGGCACCAATAGTGGAATCACGGCATCTCGCATTGTGTGAGAGCATGAGGAGAATACGGTAGCCCTAGTGGCTTCTTGGGGAGCATGGTGCCTCCACACTGCTCCAAGGAGACGTACTTCCCCTCAAAAGGAAGGAACTTTGGTAACACATCCTCGTCTCCACCGGTTCCCCTTTTGGTTATTTCTTTCCTTTACTTGTGCAAGCTATATTGTGTTATATCCCTTACTTGCTTGTGTGCTTATCTTTGTTGCGTCATATAGGTTGCTCACCTAGTTGCATATCTAGACAACCTACCTTGATGCAAAGTTTAATTTGGTAAAGAAAAGCTAAAAATTGTTAATTGCCTATTCACCCCCCTCTAGTCAACTATATCCATCCTTTCATCCATGATGATGAAGATGGCCACCGGTGATGGATTCCTCCTCTGCTAGGGTGCCGAAATGGGCTCCCAATTGGTTTTTCTTGGCTATAGAGGCTTGCAGCGGTGGAACTCCTGATCTAGGTTTATTTCTGGGGGTTTCTATATTTATAGGAATTATTGGCATCGAGAACAAGTCAGGGGGCTCCACGAGGAGCCCACAAGATCAGAGGGCGCGCCCTAAGGTGGGAGCCCTCCACCCTTGTGGAGGCCTCGTGGCTCTTCTGGCCCAACTCTTTTGCTTCGGGGGCTTCTTCTGGTCCATAAAAAATCACCGTAAATTTTCAGGTCATTTGGAATCCGTTTGGTATTTCTTTTCTGTAAAACTCAAAAACAAGGAAAAAGTAGAAGCTGGCACTAGGCTCTACGTTAATAGGTTAGTCCCAAAAATCATATAAAATAACATATAAATGCATATAAAACATCCAACATGGATAATATAATAACATGGAATAATAAAAAATTATACGTTGGAGACGTATCACGCATCCCCAAGCTTAATTCATGCTCGTCCTCAAGTAGGTAAATGATAAAAATAGAATTTTTGATGTCGAATGCTACCTAACATATTTATCCATGTAAGTTTTCTTTATTGTGGCAAGAATATTCAGATCCATAAGATTCAACACAAAACTTTAATATTGACATAAAAACTAATACTTCAAGCATACTAATAAAGCAATTATGTCTTCTCAAAATAACATGGCCAAAGAAAGCTTATCCCTACAAAATCATATAGTCTGGCTATGCTCCATCTTCATCACACAAAATATTCAAGTCATGCACAACCTCGATGACAAGCCAAGCAATTGTTTCATACTTTTGATGTTCTCAAACCTTTTCAACTTTCACGCAATACATGAGCATGAGCATGGACATAGCACTAAAGGTGGAATAGAATATGGTGGTTGTGGAGAATACAAAAAGAAGGAGATAGTCTCACATCAACTAGGCGTATCAACGGGCTATGAAGATGCCCATCAATAGATATCAATGTGAGTGAGTAGGGATTGCCATGCAACCTATGCACAAGAGCTCGTACAAAGCTTATTTTCTCCGCACTAATAAGTCATACATAATTAGAGAGCAATTTTTATTGCTTGCACCGATGACAACTTACTTGAAGGATCTTACTCAATCCATAGGTAGATATGGTGGACTCTCATGGCAAGACTGGGTTTAAGGGTATTTGGAAGCACAAGTAGTATCTCTACTTGGTGCTAGGAATTTGGCTAGCATGAGGGGGGAAGGCAAGCTCAACATGTTTGGAAGGTCAATGACAATATACTTTAACTGAGATGTGAGAAAACATAAACCATTACATTGTCTTCCTTGTCCAACGTCAACTCTTTTAGCATGTCATACTTAATGAGTGCTCACAATCATAAAAGATGTCCAAGATAGTATATTTATATTTGAACCCCTCTTTCCTTATCACTTCCTATTAATTGCAACGATGACCCAAACTATGTTTATCAACTCTCAACAATTTTTATGCCTCATACTTTCTATATGTGAAGTTATCACTATCCATAAGATCAATAAGAACTCTTTAATTCTTTCTACTTCCTCAAGATCATAGCACATAGCAAAGCCCTTGACTCAACACTAATCTTTATTATAAATAGCTAACGGACTCGATTACATAAAGAGATCACAAAGCAAAACTCAAACTACTTGATATCAAAACTTCTAGATCAAGATACTACTAAAAGGATCGAACTAAATAAAGCGATAAAGATAGGAGTGTGATGGTGATACGATACCGGGGCACCTCCCCCAAGCTTGGCAATTGCCAAGGGGGTGCCCATACCCAAGTGATTATTTCCTCGGAGGTGATGGAGGTGGTGATGATGACGGTGGAGTTGTTGCATTTTTCTTCTCTAGCTTGCGTCTGAGGCTAAAATTTTCCTCCCTTAGATCCTCATTCTCGAGATCAAGTTTCATTATCTTTTTGCATAGTGCTGCCTTGCTGTCCTGCAAAAAACATGGTGGGATAGATTGGACCTTAGGGAGGCTTGACTTCTTGAACTCCACATGCATATCACCAGGTTGAGGTAGTGGATCGTCCTCTTCATCGGAGTTTGTCTCTTCCTTCCCCTTTGGATCATAGTCTTCTTCTTCCTCCGTGGTCTAGCCATAATGTTCCACATCCCCATATACTTTTGGGTTTGCGATATAATCAGCCATGTAGCTCTCCCCCTCCGAATCTTGGGACGACATCTTGTTCCAAATCCGCAACAGGAACAGCTCGAAACGAAAACAGAGGATATTTGCGTGATACGATGGTCAAAACCTTCGGGAGTATATATAATGCATTTTTACCGACCAAAATATGTAACGTGCAAGAAAACAGAGTTCGGGAGGCACACGAGGTGCCCACGAGACAGGGGGCACACCCCACAGGGGGGCGCCCTCCACTCTCGTGGGAGCCTCGTGTCCCTTTCGGACTACTTCTTTCTTCCTAAAATTCTTAAATATTCCAAAACTGATGAAAATTGCCATTGGAGTTGTTTTGGAGTCGGTTTACTTACCGTACCACATACCTATGCCTTTTCGGAGTCTGGAACGTTCTAGAAAGTGTCCCTTATGTATTCCTCAGGGGTTATGGTTTCAATAATATTATTTTCAACATTGATGGGATTACCTGAAATATAATGTTTAATTCTTTGACCGTTTACCACCCTCGGATTTGTGCCTTCAAAGTTGTTGAATTTTATGGCACCAGAACGATAGACCTCCTCGATAACGTTGGGACCTTCCCATTTTGAGAGAAGTTTTCCTGCAAAAAATCTTAAACGAGAGTTGAATAATAACACATAATCTCCTACATTAAACTCACGCTTTTGTATCCTCTTATCATGCCAGCATTTGACTTTTTCTTTGAAAAGCTTGGCATTCTCATAGGCTTGGGTTCTCCATTCATCAAGTGAGCTAATATCGAATAACCTCTTCTCACCGGCAAGCTTAAAGTCATAATTGAGCTCTTTAATAGCCCAATATGCTTTATGTTCAAGTTCAAGAGGTAAATGACATGCTTTTCCATAAACCATCTTATAAGGAGACATACCCATAGGATTTTTGTATGCAGTTCTATAGGCCCATAATGCATCATCAAGTTTTTTGGACCAATTCTTTCTAGATCTATTCACAGTCTTTTGCAAAATTAATTTGAGCTCTCTATTGCTCAACTCTACTTGACCACTAGACTGCGGATGATAAGGAGATGCTATTCTATGATTGACATCATACTTAGCGAGCATCTTACGGAAAGCACCATGAATGAAATGTGAACCACCATCAGTCATAAGATATCTAGGGACAACAAACCTTGGAAAAATAACTTCTTTAAGCATTTTAATAGAAGTGTTATGATCAGCACTACTAGTTGGAATAGCTTCTACCAACTTAGTAACGTAATCAACAGTAACTAAAATATGTGTGTAACCATTAGAGGCAGGAAAAGGTCCCATATAGTCAAAGCCCCAAACATCAAACGGTTCAATAACAAGAGAATAATTCATAGGCATTTCTTGACGTCTACTAATGTTACCTATTCTTTGACATTCATCACAAGATAAGACAAACTTACGAGCATCTTTGAAGAGAGTAGGCCAATAAAAACCAGATTGTAGTACCTCGTGTGCAGTTCTATCTCCAGCGTGGTGTCCTCCATAAGATTCAGAGTGACACTTACGTAGAATCTGTTCATGTTCATGCTCAGGCACACAACGTCTAATAACACCATCTACTCCCTCTTTATAAATGTGTGGATCATCCCAGAAGTAATGTCTTAAATCATAAAAGAACTTTTTCTTTTGCTAGTATGTGAAACTAGGCGGTAAATATTTAGCAACAATGTAATTAGCATAATCAGCATACCAAGGAGCAGTACGAGAAGCTTTGACGACCGCTAATTGTTCATCAGGAAAGCTATCATTAATAGGCAGTGGGTCATCAAGAACATTCTCTAACCTAGACAAGTTATCTGCAACGGGGTTCTTAGCTCCCTTTCTATCAATAATATGCAAGTCAAATTCTTGGAGCAAGAGAACCCATCTAATGAGTCTAGGCTTAGCATCTTTATTTTCCATAAGATATTTAATAGTAGCATTATTAGTGTGAATAGTAACTTTGGAATCAACAATATAAGGTCTGAACTTATCACATGCAAACACAACTGCTAAGAACTCTTTTTCAGTAGTAGCATAATTTATCTGGGCAATATCAAGAGTCTTACTAGCATACTGGATAACATTCAATTTCTTATCAACTCTTTGCCCTAAAACAGCACCTACAACATAATCACTAGCATCACACATAATTGCAAAGGGTAAATTCCAATCAGGTGGCTGAACAATAGGTGCAGTGATCAAAGCTTTCTTAAGCACTTCAAACGCTTCTACACAATCATCATCAAAGACAAAAGGAATATCTTTTTGCAATAAATTAGTCAGAGGCCTAGAGATTTTACAAAAGTCCTTAATGAACCTCCTATAAAAGCCGGCATGACCAAGGAAACTTCTTATACCTTTTATGTCCTTGGGACATAGCATCTTTTCAATAGCATCAACTTTGGCTTTATCAACTTCAATACCTCTCTCGGAGATCTTGTGCCCCAAGACAATGCCTTCATTAACCATAAAGTGACACTTTTCCCAATTCAGGACGAGACTAGTGTCTTCGCATCTCTGCAAAACTCGATCAAGGTTGCTCAAACAATCATCAAAAGAGGATCCATAGACGGAGAAGTCATCCATGAATACCTCACAAATCTTTTCACAAAAATAAGAGAATATAGCCATCATGCATCTTTGAAAGGTAGCAGGAGCATTACATAAACCAAAAGGCATACGTCTATAAGCAAAAGTACCAAAAGGGCAAGTAAAAGTAGTTTTAGATTGATCCTTCGCTGACACAGGTATCTGAGAGAAATCAGAATAACCATCTAGAAAGCAAAAATGTGTGTGTTTGGATAGCCTTTCTAGCATTTGATCAATAAAAGGTAAAGGGTAGTGATCTTTCTTAGTAGCTTTATTTAACTTATGGAAATCAATTACCATCCTATAACCTGTAATAATTCTTTGCGGGATCAATTCATCTTTATCATTAGGAACGACGGTAATACCTCCCTTTTTAGGGACACAATGGACAGGGCTTACCCATTCACTATCAGCAACGGGATAAATAATACCTGACCCAAGGAGCTTCAGTATCTCCTTTCTTACCACTTCCTTCATCTTGGGATTTAATCGTCTTTGAGGATCCCTAACTAGTTTGGCATCTTTCTCCACTGAAATCCTGTGTTGACATAATGTGGGACTAATGCCCTTAAGATCATCCAGAGTATATCCAATAGCTGCTCGGTGCTTCTTCAGAGTTTTCAATAATCTTTCTACTTCTTTCTCTGAAAGGTTAGCACTAATAATAATAGGATATATTTATTTTTCATCAAGATAAGCATACTTAAGATTATCAGGTAATGGTTTGAGTTCAAACACGGGATCACCCTTGGGTGGAGGGGGATCCCCAAGAATTTCAACGGGAAGGTTATGTTTCGGCATAGGTTCCTGTTTAAGGAACACTTCATCTATTTCTTCCCTTTCCTTCATAAACATATCATTTTCATGGTCTAGCAAATATTGTTCTAACGGATCAGTTGGAGGAATAGCAATGGAAGCAAGACCAATAATCTCATCCTTACTAGGTGGTTCCCTTTCACGAGGTTGTCTACTAAACTTAGCGAAATTAAACTCATGGGACATACCATCTATGCCAACAGTGACAATATTCTTTTCACAATTAATCTTAGCACTAGCCGTATTCAAGAAGGGTCTACCAAAAATAATGGGGAAAAAATCATCTTGTGGGGAACCAAGAACAAGAAAATCAGTAGGGTATTTAACCTTCCCACACAAAACTTCAACATCTCTAACAATCCCAATAGGTTTAATGGTATCCCTATTAGCAAGCTTAATAGTAACATCAATGTCTTCTAATTCAATGGGTGCAATGTCATGCATAATTTCTTTATAAAGATCATAAGGTATCGCACTAGCACTAGCACCCATATCACATAAGCCATGATAACAATGATCTCTTATTTTAACAGAAATGACGGGCATGCCTACGACAGGTCTACGTGTCTTAGTATCAGGTCTAGCAATATTAGCAATCTCACCCAAGAAAGAAATAACATGCCCATCTAAGTCCTCATCCAAGAGATCTTTAACCATAGCAATACTAGGTTCAACATTAATTTGCTCAGGAGGTGTATAATTCCTAGTATTACTCTTACGAACAACATTCGAAGCTTTAGCATGATCCTTTATCCTAACAGGAAAAGGAGGTTTTTCAACATAAGCAGGAGGAACAATAGGATCACTATAGGTAATAGTCTTTTCCTCGACTGTAATAGGTGCAAGTACTTTCACTTCAACAGGAGGATTATATTTAAACCACTTCTCTTTAGGGAGATCAACGTGAGTAGCAAAAGATTCACAAAAAGTAGCTACTATCTCAGAGTCAAGTCCATACTTAGCGCTAAATCCACGAAAAGCATCGGTATCCATAAAAGATTTAACACAATCGAACTTAGGTGTCATACCTGACTCCTTACCATCGTCGGAACCCCAATCTTTAGAGTTGCACTTGATTCTTTCCAATAAGTCCCATTTGAAATCAAAAGTCTTCAGCATATAAGAACCAGCATAGGAAGTATCGAGCAGGTTGCGATTATCAAGAGAGAGCCGAGCATAAAAATTCTGAATAATCATTCCCGAGAGAGCTCATGATTGGGGCATGAATATAACATTTACTTAAGCCTCCCCCAAGCTTGAGCGATGCTTTCTCCTTCGCAAGGCCAGAAATTATATATGTAATTACGATCACGATGAACAAGATGCATAGGATAGAACTTCTGGTGAAATTCCAACTTCAATCGCTTATAATTCCAAGATCTCATATCATCACATAGCCTATACCATGTCGATGCATCTCCCTTCAAAGATAAAGGGAAAACCTTCCATTTGACAACATCATCAGGAATACCTGCAAGCTTAAATAATCCACAAACTTCATCCACAAAGATAAGGTGTAAATCGGGATGCAATGTTCCATCTCCTGCAAATGGATTAGCTAGCAGTTTCTCTATCATACCCGAAGGAATCTCAAAGTAAATATTTTCATAAAGTTCAGTAGGTTGAGGAGAAACTCTTTGCTCTTCTAGTTGGGGTGAAGATACCCCAAACAAGCCCCTTAACGGATTAGTTTCCATAGTGACAAGTAACAGAAAATTTCAGCACACTATATAAATGTTTCCTTACCAAGTTCCACTCACCAAAAGCACTACACCCCCCGGCAACGGCGCCAGAAAAGAGTCTTGATGACCCATAAGTGTAGGGGATCTATCGTAGTCCTTTTGATAAGTAAGAGTGTCGAACACAACAAGGAGCAGAAGGAAATGATAAGCGGTTCTCAGTAAGGTTTTCTCTGCAAGCACTGAAATTGTAGGTAATAGATAGTTTTGTGATAAGATAAATAGTAACGAGCAACAAGTAAATAAAGTGCAGCAAGGTGTCCCAATCCTTTATGTAGCAAAGTATAAGCCTGGACAATTTCTAATAATAATAAAGGAGCTCCCGAGGACACATTGGGAAGTATCGTCAAGCTAGTTTTCATCACATTCATATGATTCGCGTTCGGTACTTTGATAATTTGATATGTGGGTGGACTGGAACTTGGGTACTGCCCTAACTTGGACAAGCATCCCACTTATGATTAACCCCTATTGCAAGTGTCCGCAACTACAAAAGAAGTATTAAGGTAAACCTAACCACAACATTAAACATATGGATCCATATCAGCCCCTAACGAAGCAACGCATAAACTAGGGTTTAAGCTTCTGTCACTCTAGCAACCCATCATCTACTTATTACTTCCCCATGCCTTCCTCTAGGCCCAACTAATGGTGAAGTGTCATGTAGTCGACGTTCACATAACACCACTAGAGGAAAAGACAACATACATCTCATCAAAATATCGAACGAATACCAAATTCACATGACTACTAATAGCAAGACTTCACCCATGTCCTCAGGAACAAACATAACTACTCACAAAGCATATGCATGTTCATAATCAGAGGGGTAATAATATGCATAAAGGATCTGAACATATGATCTTCCACCAAGTAAACCAATTAGCATCAACTACAAGGAATAATCAACACTACTAGCAACCCACGGGTACCAATTTGTGGT
Organism: Triticum dicoccoides; assembly: GCF_002162155.2. NCBI lineage: Eukaryota > Viridiplantae > Streptophyta > Magnoliopsida > Poales > Poaceae > Triticum > Triticum dicoccoides. The sequence continues at coordinate 437,828,156 of NC_041383.1, forward strand.
TTTGATACAAGATTGGATACAAGAGATGAACTAGGGTTTTGAGAGGAGATGGTGCTGGTGAAGATGTTGATGGAGATTGACCCCCTCCCGTTGAGAGGATCGTTGGTGATGACGTTGGTGATGATTTCCCCCTCCCGGAGGGAAGTGACCCCGGCAGAACGGCTCTGCCAGAGCCCTAGATTGATTCCGCCAAGGTTCCGCCTCGTGGCGACGGAGTTTCGTCCCGTAAGCTTGCCCCCGATTTTTTCCAAGGTAAAAGTGATGATATAGCAGAAGATGGACGCCGGAGGCCCACTAGGGGGCCCAGGAGATAGGGGGCGCGCCCTATAGGGGGGCGCGCCCTATAGGGGGGCGCCCCTATCTCCTGGATAGGGTGTGGGCCCCCTGCCCTATTTCTTTCGCTCAGATATTCTAAATAATTCCAAAAAGTTGTTTTGTGGAGTTTCAGGACTTTTGGAGCTGTGCAGAATAGATTCCCAATGTTTGCTCCTTTTCCAGCCAGAATTCCAGCTGCCGGCATTCCCCCTCTTCATGGTAAACCTTGTAAAATAAGAGAGAATAGCCATAAGTAATGAGATATAATGTGTAATAACAGCCCATAATGCAATAACTATTGATATAAAAGCATGATGCAAAATGGACGTATCAAGGGTGCCAACAACGGCCATTTTGAAAGGGAACATCTAGTACAAGTTATCCTGACTAAAGTTGGTCTTCGACTGCTAAAGCACTGGCGATGACGCCGTCTTGGGCTCCATGGTGACCGCCATCCTGCTGCTCTACTGGTCTTGGTCTTGTTGCACCGGAATGGTAATATTTGCTTGATGCCTCGGTACTCCGCGCCTATGCTTGCCCCCTTTGCACCAAAGAGGAAACAAGGACACTGCGCAGGCCGGTGCCCGCCTAGCGCCCGCCTGGTCTCGATCGTCATGGCTTGCATCACGAGCACCTCACGAGGTACCCTTGCCTTGATCTCTCCGCCTCCTCGCGAGCCTGCCTGGTGAGGCCGCTCCTGAGGAAGCCTTGCATCGTCCGCCCCGCGAGGCTTGGCCCCTCGTGAGGGTCTTGAGCTTGAGTTGATGAAGATGGACCGTACTGGGCTACCACTTGAGCCATGCCGCATGCCACAGGCAGGCAAGTCTGGGGACCCCCGTTCCCAGAACACCGACAGTAGCCCCCGGGCCCAAGGTGCGCTCGGACTTGGCTTAGCAGAGAAGCAAAAGGGCAAGTGTGGAGCGCCGCGGGCCCCAGCATCCTGCAGCCTTGGGCGCCGCATGGCGGTTGATTGGACGTGGGCGTCTCCGCTTCCCCATGCTGCCTCGGCAACTGCCCGTCTGACAAAAGGCTGGTCCGGGTTAGGCTTACCTTCATTGATCTCATTCGCCTTGCTCCAGATTCCCTTTCTTGCTCTTGTCTTCCTGCTTCTGAAATCTCCAGATCCGCCTCAACCTTTCACCTCCATCGAGCAATGGCGCCCCACAAGACCACGACCGGGGCCGCACCGGCCTGGTACTCGCCGGCTCTGGATCCCCCAAACATGTCGGAGAAGAATCTCATCCTGACGCGCGTGATGACGGCAGCGCAAGGCAGCTAGATGGGGGAGACTGTGCTCTGGCCCGGCTCCGCCCAGCCAGAGGACAAGGGGAGCACCTTCTATCCCTTCTTCATGAGTGCCATCATTGCTGGTGTGGTGCCCCCTTTCTCTGAGTTCTTATTTGTTGTCCTCCGCCAGTATAAGCTGCACGCTCTGCATCTCCACCCCAACTCTGTTCTCCTCCTGTCGATCTTCGCCTACTACTGTGAGGCACATGTCGGGGTGATGCCCTCTGTGGCCTTGCTGCGCCACTTCTTCTCCCTCCGAGTCACTGGCACCAATATCTCGGCGTGCGCAAGCTTCATTGCGTACTCCAAAGCCAACGCAATCTCGAAGGCCGGGAAGAGGGCCGACGGCTTTCAGAGCAAGTGGGTCATGATGGATGCCAGATGCATCAACTCCCGGCTGGCGCTGCCCACGGGGCAGCCCCAGACCGTCGAGGCGTGTTCTCGTGCGAAGCGTGACGACCGGCGGGCGAAGCTAGTGTTGGAGAAGATGAACGCTGACCTGAGGCCGGGCAACCTGAAGACGGCGAAGCTGACCGGAGCCACGCTCATGAGGGATTTCTTGGAGCACCGGGTGGCTCCACTTCAGGCGCATACGCGCCTGCTGTGGAGGCTCGAGGATGCGGACGCCGTCCTCCGCCTGAGCTCGGATGGCCTGGCTGACGAGGATCTGACCGCAGCTCTCCGCTTCCTGGTCGGAGAGGACATGGCAAGCCTAGAGGGAGCTCTGGTCCCCTTGTTCCTCCGCGACAACTGGGAGCGGGTGGTGGACGCCATGCCCACCTTTGACGGGGACGGTCTGGTGCCGGCGGAGGCTCCTGAGGGCCAGGCGACGACGACGACGGTGGACTTGTCCTCCGATGATTCCGGCGGGGGAGAGGAGGAAGATGAGAAGGAGGAGGAGGAGCGCGACTCGGAGGCGACCACCGAGGGGACGGGGGAGACTTCCCCCTGGCGCAGGTCCAGCGCCCTCCGCTCCATGCCAGGCAACGACGAGGCCGGCACCAAGTGAGGGGGAGAGGACCCGCCCGTGATCCCGAAGAAGGACAGGCCGGGGCTGATCTCCCGTGGGCCTGCTACAGCCCTAGTGCTGCCCGGAGCTGGCTCCAGCCCTTCTGGTGCGCCTTTTTCTGCTGTCGGGCCTCCAGAGGCTGAGCCCCACAGGAGGCTCTCGGGCTTTAAGCTCGGCCGGAGGCCGTTGGAACCTGCGGCAATCGACCAGTAAGTACTCGAACTCTGCTTTGCCCTTGTTTTTGCCGTCAAGGCTTGACATCCTCCATTTTTGGCTAGGCCGCCGCCTGCGGTGAAGAGGCTGAAGGGGGACACGGCGGCCCTACGCGGGGCAGGCTCGTCTGCTGTGGCCGCGCCTTCACCTGCGGGAAAGGGAGGCAGCGGGTCTCGCACCTCCCCTGCCCAATCGTCCTCGCGAGGCCAGGAGGGACGCTCTGGTGGGCAGCCAGCCCCTGTGGCCCCGCTGACTTTGGAGGCGCCTGCGCTTGATGTTGTCGCCGAGATTGCCAAGGCTCAGGAGGCCCTGGCCTCTCAAGCCATGATCACGCTTCCGTCTTCTCCTCCTACTCCACCGGCTCCCGTCTCCTCTACCTCCTCCTCCGCCTTGGACCGCGCTGCTAACGAGCTAAGTCGGCTGCGAGAAGATCTCCAGGGCACTGACCGCCGCCTGGTGGCCGGGCGCCTGGAGCTGGTCTCCGCCTGGGTTCGCTTCGACGCCTCCATCCGAAAGCCTCTGAGCCAGGATGTGACGGGTTTTGAGGAGGAGAAGCAAGCCACCTCCCAGGCCATAGCCGCTCGCGACGCGGCATTGAAGGATGCTTCAACTATCCGGGGCCACTGCAAGGCGCTGGAGGACGAACTGCAAGGCTTGCGTGATGAGCTCGCCAAGGAGGTTCGCGATCATCAGGCGAAGGAGGAGGAGATGAAGGCTCGGGAGGCTGCCGTTAGGGACCGCGACGCGGAACTCTCAGCTGATCGTGGCCGGCTGAAGACGCTGGAGCAGACGCTGAAGGCGGAGAGGGTTGAGTTGGACGCCAAGTCGAAGGTCTTGACCGGGGACCGCGCGGCCTTCACGGACTATGAGGTGAGGTCTCGCAAGGCACTGAAGACGCTTTATGAAGAGGGTCTGGAGAAGCCGCTGGCCGGAGCCACGGAAGGCCCCGCCAAGCTGCTTCCTTTCCTGGTCGAGGCGCTTGAGGAGATCGTGACCGGCATCGGCCCCATGGCCAAGGTTGAAGCTCGCGTCCTTTCCTCCATGGCGCTGACGCGGATCCTCAACCACGTCTACCTCCGCAACCCCGACGCCAACCTTGACGATCTGCTGGAACCTGTGGATGCCGAGTGCTCCGCCGCTGCTGCTGAGGC
>NC_041383.1:437832326-437864502 GCF_002162155.2 Triticum dicoccoides
AGCGTAACTCCACCACGAGTGGCGACGCTGCCCAAGGGTGATCTTCTCGCGGCTTCTTTCCTGCTCCAATTCCTGCAACATGTACTGTGCCTCGTGGAGCCATTTAAACTTGTGTTTGGTATCGTGAGAACAATTTATGGTCTATAATATTTGCTTCTGGATTTTTGAGACTTTGCGGTTTCCTTCCTATTTGTTTCTATTCTATGTCGGCAGGGCCCGGCCCCGCACATACCTCAACCGTCCTTAGCCCCGACCGGATCACCAGGACGGTACTAAGGAGTGAGGGGCTACGTGGCAAGTTAGGCTCCTGAGTCGCCATGCTCAGGAGTCCCCCTTGACACGCAAACAGCAAACAGGGAGGGGTGTAGGAGTGGATCTGTCGTTCTACGTCGGCAGGGCCCGGCCCCGCGCATACCTCAACTGTTGTTAGCCTTTCGGAACTTAGGAGTGAGGGGCTACGTGACCAGTTAGGCTCCTGAGTCGTGATGCTCAGGAGTCCCCCTTGACTCTCAAACGGTCTTCATAACTTGGCTCCGCTCAGGGAGGGGCGCGCGACGACCAGGTCCGAGGGACCTGGCTGGGTGGCATGCGCTCGGGCGTGACCCGGGCGTAGCCCCGATGTCCATCCCCCTCGTGCGGCGCTCCCGAGGGGAGGCGTTGCGATGAGGCCAGGCACTGAGCTCTAGGCTCCCTGAGGTTGATACAGCCGTGGGCTGCCCTCAGTTGTTTATCACCAGCGCGGAGCATAGCGCTTCCGTATGTGTACGGGCATAGCCGCTCCTCGGCAGTGTCGTTAGCCAGCACGGAGCATGGTGCTTCCACTTGTATGTGGGAGGGGGGCCCCCTCCGGGAGGAGCCCCTGGGGCATGTACAGCCCCGCCCTGACACGTGGTCGGCACAGTAGGGCTAGACGAGGTGTATCTAGGCACTCGTGAGCCAGCGCGGGACTCATGAGGCCCTACCTCAAGGCGGGTTGCACCTGATCTTGAGCCTTGGGAGGCTGAGTGTTCCTTCATGATGGTTAGATGCAAATGCTCTACGTCCTCAGGTCCCGACCCTCGAGCAAGCTCAGCCGCCGCTGGTATGCCAGGTCGCGATGCTATGGACAAGGCCAGGGGGTCAGGGCTGGAGAGCCAGTAAGAGCTCCTGAGTCGCGATGCTCAGGCACCCTCCTTTTAACGTGCAAGCGATTTTGCATGAGGGAGAAAAATGGGCCGTGATGGGCGAGAGGTGATAATCATAGGCAAGTTGAGTATGAAAAAGCAAACCAACTTAGATAGATGCAGGAAAGACACATGCCACTGGGTCAGGCCCGAGCGGCTTGGGGTTAATGCAGCCCGAGGGGCGCTCCCAGCAAGGTAAGCTAATGACATAAGCAAAACGGATACATGGCACGGGGACAGACCCACGCGACCTCGGAATGATGCAGCCCTGAGGCGCTCCCAGCTGAAATGAAACTCGAAAGATGTCACCTGATATCATTGCAGGGTGAGTGTTGGAGTAGCTGACGACACGCGGTGAAGAAGCCAATCCTCACAAGCCTTCGGAGCCCTGAGCCTCGGGAGGCTCTGGAGGTCCGGGTGGCTTGGCAAGGTCCATCTCGATCTCCTCGAGGAACGCGCGGTGCCTGGCCACCTGAGCCTCCAGAATGCTCCTCATCAGGCGCTGGTGAGCGGCAGCCGCGTTCGGCAGGCCGAAAGGCATGCAAACGTAGCTGTGAGGTGGACCCTCGCAACGTCCCACGCGCGAAGGCCAGAAGCGCTCCTGAGATGCGACTCGATTGAGCCCTGGGTAGTCGATTGCTACGTCTTGAGCTTGCATTGGTTTTCCTCGAGGAGGAGAGGGTGATGCAGCAATAGTAGTGTAAGTCTTTCCCTCAGATTTTGAGAACCAAGGTATCAATCCAGTAGGAGGCTCCTCAAAAGTCCCACGCACCTACACAAACAAACTGAGAACTCGCAACCAACGCGATAAAGGGGTTGTCAATCCCTTCACAGCCACTTGCAGAAGTGAGATCTAATAAAGATAGTAAGATAAGATAAATATATTTTTGGTATTTTATAATATAGATGCAGAAAATAAAGATGCAAATAAAAGTAGATTGGAAGCAAATATGATAGGAGATACACCCGAGGGCCATAGGTTTCACTAGAGGCTTCTCTCAAGATAGCATAATTATTATGGTGGGTGAACAAATTACTGTCGAGCAATTGATAGAAAAGCAAATAATTATGAGATTATCTAGGCATGATCATGTATATAGGCATCATGTCCATAACAAGTAGACCGACTCCTGCCTGCATCTACTACTATTACTCCACACATCGACCGACTCCTGCCTGCATCTAGAGTATTAAGTTCATAAGAATAGAGTAACACATTAAGCAAGATGACATGATGTAGAGGGATAAACTCAAGAAATATGATATAAACCCCATCTTGTTATCCTCGATGGCAACAATACAATACGTGCCTTGCAACCCTTTCTGTCACTGGGTAAGGACACCGCAAGATTGAACCCAAAGCTAAGCACTTCTCCCATGGCAAGAAAGATCAATCTAGTAGGCCAAACCAAACTGATAATTCGAAGAGACTTGCAAAGATAACGCAATCATACATAAAAGAATTCAGAGAAGATTCAAATATTATTCATAGATAAACTTGATCATAAACCCACAATTCATCAGATCTCGACAAACGCACCGCAAAAAGAGATTACATCAAATAGATCTCCACAAGAGAGGGGGAGAACATTGTATTGAGATCCAAAAAGAGAGAATAAGCCATCTAGCTAATTACCATGGACCCGTAGGTCTGTGGTAAACTACTCACAACTCATAGGAGGGGCAAGGATGTTGATGTAGAAGCCCTCCATGGTCAATTCCCCCTCCGGCAGAGTGCCGGCGAAGGCTCCAAGATGGGATCTCGCGGATACAAAAGGTTACAGTGGTGGAAATTGTGTTTCGTCTGGCTCCCGGATGTTTTCGGGGTACGTAGGTATATATAGGAGGAAGAAGTACGTCGGTGGCCACCCGAGGGGCCCACGAGACAGGGGGCGCGCCCTATAGGGGGGCGCATCCTCCTATCTCGTGTCCGCCTCGGCTGCTTCTTGACTTGCACTCTAAGCCCTCTGGATCACGCTCGTTCCAAAAATCACGCTCCCGAAGGTTTCATTCCGTTTGATATTCCTTTTCTTCGAAATACTGAAATAGGCAAAAAAACAGCAATACGGGCTGGGCCTCCGGGTAGTAGGTTAGTCCCAAAAATGATATAATTGTGTAAAATAAAGCCCATAAACATCCAAAAGGGGTAATATAATAGCATGTAACAATAAAAAATTATAGATACGTTGGAGACGTATCATCGATGCACACGCGCAACCCGCCATCCTCGCCGGGACGGGGAGCTACGCCAGGTAGGCGGCAGCTGCCGTGCATGACTCTCGACTCCTGCAGCTCCTGAGTAACCTTGGTGATGAACTCCTGAGGGTTGGGCCCTCCTTGCCTCATGCCTACCTGAGGGAAACATGCCGTGAAGCACGCCTCCAAGTGGTGCCCGAGCGCCTCCCTCGTGATCTTGGCAAAGTCAGTGGCCCACCAGGAGAGAGCCCCCGAGCCTTGCCCGAGGAGGGCGCCGGGCATGCCTTCCTATATGACAGAGGGAGGCGCCCCTTGGATGGGCGCGGATCTTGGCGCGGTGCCACCGGAGGTGCCTGCCTCTTGAGGCCTTGAGCTGGGTGATGTCTTCTTCTTCTTGGGATCTACCTCGAGAAGGTTCCCACTCTTGCTATCTGGGTCCTCGATTGATGAGTCTTGGAAGGCACGCTCAAGAGAGCACACCGCATCCTTCTCTTCACAGGGGACTGTGGTGACTCCGCCGCTTCCCGGCATCTTGAGGACATTGTAACCATGGTGAGTCACCGCCATGAACTTGGCCAGGGCTGGATACCCGAGGATGGCATTGTAAGACAGGCGAATGTGGGCAACATCGAAGTCGATGAGCTCGGTACGGTAGTTCTTGCGCTGTCCAAAGGTGACAGGGAGGCGGACCTGCCCTATCGGAGTGGTCGAACCATCAGTGACTCCTGAGAAAGGCTTGGTCGGCTGAAGCTGGTCATACAGCACTTGGAGATTGTTGAACGTCTCAACGGACAGGACGTTGAGTCCTGCACCGCCATCGATGAGGGTCCTGGTAACTTGCACATTGCTGATGACTGGGAAACAGAGCATTGGGAGGACATCGGCTGTTGCCGCACACTTGAGCTGATCTGCTGAGCTGAATGTGATGGCGCACGTGGACCACCTGAGAGGGCGTGTGGCCTCGAGCTTGGGGAGGACTGCATTCACCTCGCGAGCAAATTGCTTGAAGATGTGTTGAGAGGCTGGGGCCTGGGCACCGCCCAAGATGCAAGTGATAGCACGCGGCTCCTGGAAGCCCCCATCCCCCTCGTCCTGATGGTGGTCGTCATTCCTTCTTGGCGGTGGTGGCAGAGGAGGAAGGCCTGCGTTGCCTTGCGGGCGATCCTCACAAGGTTGATCCCTCCAAGCCCCCTCGCGAGGCTGGTCCTGTCAGCGGTCCTCGCGAGGCCGGTCACGCCACCCTTGGCGAGGGCCACGGTCGTCCCATCATCCTCCACCTCTTCCTCCTCCTCGTCCATAGCCCCGATCGTTGCGCTCGGGGCGTCGACCGACACATCCTTCTCGCACGACCCTGAGCTCTTGGCATTCGTTGGTGTTATGGGGGTGGAGGTCGTGGTACACGCAGTACCGGGTGCCCTTGAAAGACTCCGGCTGGTCCCTGCCATGCTTCATATCTAGCTCTGCTGCGAGCACAGCTGCTCCTTTGCGCTTCATGTCCTTGGCCTTGGCTTTCTTCTCTTCAGGATCAGCGGCTGGAAACTCGAGAAGGGAGAGGCGTCCCTCCTCAGCCCTCACGCACTTGGTCGCCAGGTTGAACAGCTCCATAGACGTGCATAGATCTTCGTGGATAGCCAGCTCCTCCTTCATCTTGACGTCGCGGACACCATCGGAGAATGTTGAGATGATGGCCTCCTCAGTTACCTTGGGAATCTTGAGGCAAGCGTTGTTGAAGCGCTGGATGTACTTCTGCAGGGTCTCTCCGGGTTGCTGCTTGATGCGGCGCAGGTCACCCATGACCGGAGGATGGTCGCAAATGCCCTGGAAGTTGGCGATAAAGCGGGTGTGCATCTCGTCCCAGGAGGAGAGCATGCCGGGAGGCAGGTTCAAGAGCCAGGTGCGGGCACCATCCTTGAGCGCCATGGGAAATCAATTCACCATGACCTTTTCATCTTCGTTGGCCGCTTCAATGCCCAGCTCATAGAGCTGCAGGAACTCCGCGGGGTCGGCAGTGCCGTCGTAGCGAGGAGGCAGATCCTGCTTGAACTTGCCCGGCCAGGCGACACTCCTTAGCTCGGTGGTGAAGGCGCGGCAGCCTGTAGTGGCCACCAGAGCTCTTTGCTGACGCGGGGCTTGCTCCTGGGCATTCCCGGGCGCCCCTGCCAGGGGCAATGCGGGGTCTTGACACGCTGGCGTAGGGATGCGGTCATGGCATGCTGGTGCAGGGAGCACGCGAGCACCTTCTTGGGGACGAGGGATTTCTTGGCCGCTCCTTTCTTGTCGCGCGGGCGCGGTGGGTCTCGTCCAGGGGTCGTGCGCCTTGGAGCCAGGGCGCCTTCTTGGAGAGGAGGTGGAGGAGGCACCTCCTGAGCTACATCACCCGCGTAGGACGAAGGGCGAGGCAGCGAGAGGGACGGCGCAGGGAAGCCCCCTGCGGCACTGACGAGCTTCGTGATGCGAGCGAACCACTCCTCGTAGAGGTCGTCGACGGGATGGTAGTGCAGGAGCTCACGTGCCAGGATCAACGCGGCGTACGCGTCCGTGGGAGTGCGACAGGCGTGCGATGATGAACCGGCTGGAGTCAGCGACAGGGTGGCAGTGCGGCCTTCCCGCCACACCGAGGGATGCAGCGATGACACCTGCTTCTCGTTCCCCGCCGGGCCGATGGTGGCGTGGGTGGCAGGCAACGGGGAACAACGGGGAGGCCCACCGACGGGAGTCGTCTGGGCGACGTGGGCGTCAAGAGCAGCCCGGCGCTCGGCGCGAGCTCGGAGAGCGTCAGCCATGGACACGATGAACGATCAAATGTGGAACATCGGAAGAAAGATTCCGGCGCACCCCTACCTGGAGCACCAAATGTCAGATATCGCGTTCCGGCAAAACCCTTAAGGTTCGATCTCTGGGGTGCGCATGAAGATCTTCCCCCTACCGATCCACGTCCGAACGCCTCGCTGAGAATCTAAGCTAAACAATGAACAACACAAGGGACGCAAGATTTATACTGGTTCAGGCCACCGTTGTGGTGTAATACCCTACTCTAGTGTATGGTGTGGTGGATTGCCTCGGGGGCAGATGATGAACAGTACAAGGGAAGAACAGCCTCGCGAGAGGTGTTCTTGTGGTATCTACTTGAGAAGGATTCTCTAAGCTCTCGATGAGATGATAACTCGATGCCCTCTACTGTGATGGCTATCCCTATTTATAGAGGCCCTGGTCCTCTTCCCAAATATTGAGCGGGAAGGGCGCCAACAACGACCATTTTGAAGGGGAACATCTAGTACAAGTTATCTTGACTAAAGTTGGTCTTCGACTGCTAAAGCACTGGCGATGACGCCGTCTTGGGATCCACAGTGACCTCCGTCCTGCCGCTCTACTGGTCTTGGTCTTGTTGCACCGAAATGGTAACCCTTGCTTGATGCCTCGGTACTCCGCGCCTATGCTTGCCACCTTTGCACCAAAGAGGAAACAAGGACACTGCGCAGGCCGGTGCCCGCCTGGTCTCAATCGTCATGGCTTGCGTCACGAGCACCTTGTGAGGTACCCTTGCCTTGATCTCTCCGCCTCCTCGCGAGCCTGCCTGGTGAGGCTGCTCCTGAGGAAGCCTTGCATCGTCCTTCCCCCCTCGCGAGGGTCTTGAGCTTGAGTTGATGAAGATGGGCCATACTGGGCCACCACTTGAGCCACGCCGCAGGCCGCAGGCAGGCAAGTCTGGGGACCCTCATTCCCAGAACACCGACAAAAACACCATATGATCCAACTATATTAACAAAGCCAGCGATACATGAAGATCGTGACATCTCAAGAACACAAAAGAGAGAGAGAGATTAAACACATAGCTACTGGTACAATGATGAAGATGGTGGCTGCCAAGGGTGGAGTACTCCCTCCTCATCATGGTGGCTGCCGAATGATGAAGATGGCCACCAATGATGATTTTACCCTCCGGCAGAGTGTCGGAGAAGGGCTCTAGATTGGATCTTCTGGTTCTGGAACTGGCGGCAGTTGGAACAAAATTTCGTCGACTGCCCTAGGGTTTTTGGAATATTTTGGCATTTATACAGCGAAGAGGCGGTGCGGTAGGCCACCGAAGTGGGCACAACCCACCTGGGCGCGCCTGGCCCCCCAGGCGTGCCCTGGTGGGTTGTGCCCCCCTCGGGGCACCCCCTAGGTGCTTCTCTGGCCCACTGGATGTCTTCTGGTCCAAAAAAATCTCCAAAAAGTTTCGCTGCATTTGGACTCCGTTTGATATTGATTTTCTACAATGTAAAAAAACAAGCAAAACACAGCAACTGGCATTGGGCACTATGTCAATAGGTTAGTACCAAAAAATGATATCAAGTTGCTATAAAATGATTGTAAAACATCCAAGAATTATAATATAACAACATGGAACAATCAAAAATTATAGATACATTGGAGACGTATCAGCCCACGGCCCTCAAAGACGCCAAGTCAATCGTCCTTAAGTGTGAGGGATGCCAACGCTTCAGCAAGCGCATCCATCAGCCGATGTCGGCCCTGCAAACCATCCCGATCACCTGGCCCTTTGCGGTCTGGGAGATCGACATGGTCGGACCCTTCAAGACCACCTGGGTTGGCATGACGTACTTGTTGGTCACAGACGACAAGTTCACCAAGTGGATCAAGGCGCGGCAGATCAAGAAGCTGGATGGGCCAACAGCCATCCGGTTCATCAAAGACGTCGCGGTGTGCTACGGCGTCTCGCACAACATCATCACGGACAACGGCGCCAACTTCGGAAGGGTGCCCTGGCGCAATACTGATCTATCTCCAGCATCCGGCTTGATCTGGCCTCTGTGGCCCATCCTTAGTCCAACGGCCAGGTCGAGTGGGCCAATGGCCTCATCCTATCCGGCATCAAGCCATGGCTCGTCGAGCCCCTCATTCGTTCACCCGGTAGCTGGCTCGATGAGTTGTTGGCCGTCCTCTGGAGTCTCCGCACAATGCCAAACCGGTCAACCGGGTTTACCCCGTTCTTCCTCGTCTACGGAGTGAAAGCCGTCTTCCTGACCGACATCGAGTTCGACTCGCCACGAGTCATGATGTATACCAAAGCCCAAGCCAATGAAGCCCGTGAAGACGGTGTCGACCTGCTCGAAGAAGCATGCCTTTTGGCCCTTAGCCAATCCGCCATCTATCAGCAAGGCCCGAGGCACTACCACAGTAAGAAGATCAAGCCCCTCGCATTCCGCGAGGGAGACCTCGTCCTCCGGCTTGTCTACAGCAACCTGGCCAGCACAAGTTGGCCTCCCCATGGGAGGGCCCCTTCATCATCAGCAAAGCCATGTGTGAATGCAATGCCTACTACCTCATTGACGCCCGCAAGCCAAACAAGTGCAAGAGAGATACCGCCGACGAAGAGACAAGCCGGCCCTGGAATGCAGAACTCCTCCGCCCGTTTTATAGTTAGCTGTATGCACATATGTGTCACTGCCTTTTGTAATCATATGAAAAACTATGGAACCCTCGAGCGACACTCAGGGTATGCCTTTTCCCGCCAAGTTATTATGTTCCACACATCCTTGCAAATTTTCTTAAAAACCTCCACCACCGGGTTGACCCGCTCAACCTTGGGGCTCGGGGGCTGGCCAGCTTGGCCACAACCCGTCATCCTCCTTAGCATATCTCGGCATGTCCAGGCATCCTAGGCCCTCCCCATTGCCCAGCGCCACAAACCATTTTCGGCTGATGGCCGACAAGAACTATGGGCCAAAGCACCTACATGCTACGAAACACTAAGTTGGGTCTGCCGGATTGGCCAACCAGGCCCTACCACACTAAGTTGTTGCACGACCGGCTGGTCGCCAGCCAGCCCAATGGGTGTTTCTCTTACGATCAATGTTCGAAGGGCCTGAGTACTACACGCCCTTTCCAAGGACCGAACTCCTTGTCACAGACCAGAACTCGGCTGTTTGATTCGTGTGGGAGGGCCAAGGAAGGGCCAAGACAGGAAAAATGCTTAGAAAACAAAGAGCAAAGGCGCAAACATTCACAAAAATATTTACACCGCCAAATGGGCCCAAGGCCAAAGTTCATTACATTCACAAACACCCCAGTGGGTGGGTGGAACTGCTACTTAACAAAAATGCTAAAAATATAAACATGAAGACTTCGGCTTCAGACGGCTCCCGCGTCCGGTTGCACAACCGCCGGCTCCTCCTTGGTGGCCTATGGGTTCATCGAGGTGCCGATATCAGCCAACCTGGCGTCCTCATCCGCTTAGGGGCCCGACTCCTCAGAGCTGCCTTCTGGGTCGTCTAGCAGTAGGCCGAAGTCATCAGGCGGCACCACCTTGCCGTCGTCGTTCTGTTACGGCTGGAACTCGTCGTGGAACGCGGACGAGGCCAGGTAGTGATAACCCACAAGTGTAGGGGATCGCAATAGCTTTTGAGGGTAAAGTATTCAACCCAAATTTATTGATTCGACACAAGGGGAGCCAAAGAATATTCTTGAGTATTAGCAGTTGAGTTGTTAGTTCAACCACACCTAGATAACCTAGTATCTGCAGCAAAGTATTTAGTAGCAAAGTAGTATGATAATAAAGGTAACGGTGGCAAAAGTAAAGATAATAGTTTTTCGGTTTTTGTAGTAGTTGTAACAGTAACAACGGAAAAGTAAATAAGCGAAGAACAATATGTGAAAAGCTCGTAGGCAATGGATCAGTGATGGATAATTATGCCGGATGCGATTCCTCATGTAATAGCTATAACATAGGGTGACACAGAACTAGCTCCAGTTCATCAATGTAATGTAGGCATGTATTCCGTAAATAGTCATACGTGCTTATGGAAAAGAACTTGCATGACATCTTTTGTCCTACCCTCCTGTGGCAGCGGGGTCCTAGCGGAAACTAAGGGATATTAAGGCCTCCTTTTAATAGAGAACCGGAACAAAGCATTAGCACATCGTGAATACATGAACTCCTCAAACTACGGTCATCACCGAGAAGTATCCCGATTATTGTCACTTCGGGGTTGTCAGATCATAACACATAATAGGTGACTATAGACTTGAAAGATAGGATCAAGAACACACATATATTCATGAAAACATAATAGGTTCAGATCTGAAATCATGGCTGTCAGGACCCCGACTCAATGCCACATTGATCTAGCATGTAACACCTCATATCACTTTGCGGCCTCACACACGGTATTCCCACGGGTGTCGCCTTACCTTTGCCCGGGACCGTTTGCGCCTTTTGGCACACGTATATGACAGTGTCGCTAGCATCCATATGATAAGGAGCCCGGGCTGACATGGCTAGTCGTAAACCCAAAGTGGCACAAACTTACAGGGACAGGCATCCATGACCCAGCATCGAACATGTCGGTCATCAGCGAGTGAACCCAGGCTGTAGCACTGGGCTAGCAGGACTCCAGTGAACCGGGCTGTAGCGGGCTAACAGGACTCCGGTATTCATCGCGTGACATTTCCCCGAAGGGACAGACACAGGAACGAAGAAGGACACATGCCGGCCAGCCTAAGTGTTCCGGAGCAGTAGCAAGCTACCATGGCTCAGTGGAAACACTAGGAGACATTTCCCGGTAAGAGAGGCTACTAAAGATAAACAACTAGATGGTCAGATCCCACACATACCAAGCATTTCAATAACATACACACAATATGCTCGATATGTGCAAATACAACATGGCATCACAACATGACTCTACGACTCAAGTAATTTATTCATTAGGCTCCGAGGAGCGAGATATTACAAACATGGGTCTCATGACCCAACAATCAGAGCATACAAGTCAAAGCACGAGCGGAAGCTATCATGTCTGAGTACAGACATCTATAAATGAAAAAGGCTGAGAAGCCTGACTATCTATCAGATCCTGCCGAGGGCACAAGATCGTAGCTGAGGTAACAAGCTAAACGTCGAAGTCCACGTGGAACTACTAGTGAGACTGAAGTCTCTCTGCAAAAACATAAAATAGGCAAACGTGAGTACAAATGTACCCAGCAAGACTTACATCAGAACTATCTACATATGCATCATTATCAACAAAGGGATGGTGGGGTTTAACTGCAGCAAGCCAGCTTTGACTCGGTGGCTATCCTGAACTACGACTGCAAGTAACTCTTTTGAGGTGGCGCACACGAGTCCACATATTCACCATATCAATACACCACTATGGATCCGCTCTCGTCTCCCTACGAGAACGCCATCCATAGCACTCACGCTTATCTTGCGCATTTTAGAGTATCCACTTTCACTTGTCTATGAACTGATATAAGCAACCCAGAAGTCCTTTTCCGCGGACACGGCTATTCGAATAGATGATGATAACCCTGCAGGGGTGTACTTCTTCATACATGTTTCCACCACTTAGCGTCTGCACACGACATGTGCTCGGCAGACTTCAAGCGAAAGCCGACGTGGGTGTAGACCACGACCTACCTAAACACTCAAGTCTCTAGTCCAGGTTTATTGCCTATTCGGGTTCCATCCATGAGGAGATCCGGCCGGAGTTTCGCTCACAGCCCCAAACGATGTGAACAGGGTTCCGTGACACCAAACGGGCGCCCGGTATACCCGGCCACGTGCCTACCGCATCACAGCCCACCCCTACGGTCAGCGCTGTCCACGGCCTCCAGCATACTACAAACACCAGAAACTACTTGCAACTCCTGGACAGAGAGCTAGGGTGAATAAGAAGTCGAGCGGGGTCATATTTCAGGGCCCAATGTATGGTAGTAACTGAATCATGGATCACAAACACAGAACTCAGTTCCTGAGGACGGCTGCAATGAGACAACCCACCATGTACTCCTACATGGCCTCTCACCGCTACCTTTACCAAATCGTGTTCACACACTTAGCTCACACACAGTAGGACATGTTCACACGCCTCTGATTCATCCCCGATGAATCAGACCTGACTCAACTCTAAGCAGTAGCAGGCATGACAAACAAGCAAGAATGAGTAGGCACAACAGGGCTCAAACAACTCCTACTCATGCTAGTGGGTTTCATCTATTTACTGTGGCAATGACAGGTCATGCAAAGGATAAGGGGTTCAGCTACCGCAGCAAGTAACAAATATGTCGTTGTTGTCCTAATGCAGTAAAAGAGAGCAGGAGCGAGAGAGTGGGATTTTATCGAAATGAACAAGGGGGTTTTGCTTGCCTGGCACTTCTGAAGATAACATTGAGTCTTCATCAGTGTCAACGATCACATCATCGGTATCACGTCTATCGAGAGGGGACAAATACCAGCACCACAGAAGGGAACACAATCAATGCAATGCACAATATGATGCATGATCATGACATGGCAAAATGAATGAGTTTTGAGCTAATGCAACTAGCAACAGATTAGATGAAGTTGGTTTGAATACAAGATTCAAATTCAAACTCCATATGTGATTATTCAAATGCCATTTAATTGATTTGTGCTAAACAGCAGCTATAAGTTGTTCTAACATGCATGAAAATGGTACAGATAGATTCCTTGAATTTTTCTGATAATTTTTCATATATAAATTATTTAATTTGGAGTTACGGTTAATTTTCTATGATTTTTAGAAGTTTTAGGCATTTTCTGGAATTTCCTGAATAATATTAAATCCAGAAATGATTATGGCGTCAGCACCACGTCACAGTGACGTCAGCAGGGTCAACTGGGCTGGCTCGGTCAAACCTGACGTGTGGGGGCCACACGTCAGTGACACAGGACCTAATCCCGGTCAAACCCAGCGCTGACTGGGGTTTGACCAAGGGTGGGGCCCACTGTCAGTGGCTGTGGGGGTGTTTAGCGTGGTCATTAGTGCTAACTAAATCAGCGCCACGTCAGCTGCCGGCGTTTAACCGCCGGCAACCTCAGATCGTGGCGGCGTCCGCGTCGGGGTTGCGCTACACGGCTCCGTTTTACTTATGGTTTGCGGCTACGGCTAGCTGGCAAAGCAGCGCATCTAATGGAGCGAACGGGAGGAGCTGGGGTGGCCTGAGTCGACGGCGGCGAGCTCCAAGGCGGCGGCCGGAGTTCGGGCACCTGCGGGTTTGGCGTTGTGGTGCTCGGGAGGGGAAGCTGGTGGGTTCTACGTGCTCCTAGTGAGGTTTGGAGCACGGTGGTGTGCCCGGCTTTGAGTCACGGTGGCTCTGGCCACGACGGTGACGAGGCACGGCGGCGGCGAGCTCTCGGGTCCGGCGGAAGCAATGGCTAGAGCGGCCAAACGGCATGGGAAGAAGAGGGGAACGGGTTAGCGGCTCACCGCGAGTCCAACGAGCGCGAGGGCGAGGCCGGGGACGCTCTATGGGCGGCGAATCAAGCGACGACGGCCGTCGGTGCAGAGGAAGAAGATGGCGTCGGTGACGGCGCTCCAGGGCGTCCGGCGTCTTGTGGCTTCGTGGTAGGGACGGGGACATCACGGCGGAGCTCGGGGGCGCGTCGGAGAGGCGAGGGGGAGGCGGTGGCCTCAGTGGTGCTCGGCGGCGTGCTGCGGTGCGCTCGGGGATCACAGGAAGAGAGGGAAAGAGAGAGCCAGAGGAGGTGGAGCGGTCCAGAGGGAGAGGGGAAGTGAGAGGGGGGTCGGGGAGGCGTGTGGCGTCACCGGGGCGTCGAGGAGGAAGCAGGAGGTGGCCAGGGGAAGCAGGAGGTGGCCGGGGCAGCGTCGGCGCCCGCCACGCACCTGTTCGTCCTCCTGGCTGACGAGGAAGATGACAAGGGGGAGGAGGTGGGTTGGGCCGGCCAGATGGGCTGGCCAGCTGTTGGGCTGCGGGTGGGCTGCCAGGTAAGCTGAGGTAAGTTCTCTCTCTCTGTTTTTATTTATTGTTTTCTATTTTGTTCTGTTTTGTTTTGGTTTAGTAAAAATACTAAACCATTTTATAAAATCCTGAAAATAATTATGTGGCTAGAACTAAAATATACCAAACCACATAAAATGTTCCAGTAATTATTGGACATATATTATTTATATATAATATATATATCCAAATGCAAATAGCTATTTATTTAATTCAAAGGCCCAAAATAATTAACTCTGAGATACCAAAAATATTGTTTTGAGTTCTACCTCTTTGCAATATTTTCAGAGACTAAGAGGAACATTTTCTTGGACTTCATTGAGGAGATTTTAATGTTGATCATTTTTAGAAGGTTTCTGAGGCTTTGAAAATTCCTCAATTCAAATTTCATTTGAATTAGAACATGATGCTCACATGAGGTCTAGCCTAGTGCATAACAGGACCAGGGATGTGACAACTCACCCCCACTAAACAAAAATCTCGTCCCGAGATTCAAGCGTAGGGTAAGGTGAAGGGGGAACGCAACTAGTACAATCTTCACGATCCAGGTTGCACTTCATAGGAACGTTGATTCGATCACCATTATTGTCTTGAAGTCTTGCTCTGAGAAATCCTGTCAACATGACATGGAGGGAAGAAGGAGACTCTATAAGGGTCGATCTTCTCGAAGATCGAACAACTCACGGAATGAGACATAGGACCATCTCTCGGGTTGAGACACGAGATACACATCAAGAGGGGTGGAAAGAAACGGATGACGAAGGTTCACTAGGTAGACAACAATTCCACACTTAAGAAGGTGGTAAACGATTGTCCACGTAGCGAGGAGTTTAGTTGCCATGAAACCACGACGAAACATCCTGGAGGAGGGTGATTCGTAGATTATTTCCTTAAGTGGCAAAAAGAATTACCTTTGATTCAGAGATCATTGAAAACTCTTCATACCAGCCTAAGGCAATTCACAACGATCGTTTGGAGGGGGTCGGTAGAATGGCATACTCGGACTTGGATGATGTGGATTACCTTGTTGAAGACAACGTAATGGATGAATTTTCTTATCACCGGAAATGGAAGAGACCCATGGTAGAATGGCACATTGGCGGTGCAAGCTGGGAACAAAATGCAAATGATGGGAATGATTCTGGTAACTGGGGAAGAACCCAACAATAGAGAGTGAATTCACTGTTTGAAAAGGTCATAGCATTGCCGAGGAAACCGAGAGGAATCCCAGTTAGTGCCGATGATAACACCTAGCGCTTATGCGTGCTCTCAAGAACTTGAGCATTTCCATATTCATCAAGGTTTTACCAACATCCGTGTCAAGGGTCCGGTAACACAACTTACTACCATGTTGAAGGGTGATGGAGGATGCAGATGCGAAGGAGGATAACACTTTCTCAGATTTCACCTTAGCGAGGACAAGCAAATAAAATCTGGATGATCGACCGAGAGAAATTTAGCACTCCGCTTCTAATGTTCTCCTTGATGTGCTAGCATAATCCACCCATAGATATGGTTTGATATCTAGAACATCAAGTAAAAAGGTCGGACTTTGGAACACAGAAATCCATAGGGGCAACTAGGGAGTAATCCTACGAAATCCCTATGGGGAGGTGGCCAACTTCCTCAAACAAGATACTATAATAATAGGTCTACCGGATGGGTGTGTTGGCCACGACATCCACCTTGCCGGTTATTGAGAGACCAATATTATAATTCTTGGGAAATGTTCCAACCATCACATCTGCCTGAGATTCAGATCTGGTTGGTGTCAGGATATCCCAGACTCATCAAGTCTAGAAAGAAAAATGAAAGTTTGCAACACAAATCGACGAGATAATGTTGCGGGATTCTCGGGGAGTGACCTACGATAGTAAGCTCCAAAACATGAGCTGGTTCTGCTACAAACATGCGAACACGTTGTCCCGGACAAGCATGGCCACGTAGCAGTCTTATAATTAAACACTACCGAGTTCAGGTGGAGAACCATCATCGAGGATATCGAAGTCTTTACGCAAGTCCATGGATTAGATCCCAAGCATAGACTTCTTTTCCTTGAACAAGTCAATCAGTGGCTTAGTGTGCTAGGGACACATATAGAATGAAGGTTGCAAGTCTCCAGACTACAGAATACTTCGCACGTGTGCATGACTGATTTGGGATGATTCCAAAGGAAACAAAACAATCTTTCTCAAATTCACGGCGGCAACTTTCACCAAATGCACGTGTATAAGAGGAAGTCACTCCTTTCATCAAACAAATACTTCATGAGCTAGCATGAAGAAAATGCTTTCAAAAGTTTCCAACACTAGCTTAATGTTCAGCAAAATTATGGAGAAGACAAGGATGTTGTCGATGGGCTCAACAACAATTCATCCAGGTTTCCATATAAAAGGAATTCGATAGTTAAGTGAACACACTGATAGCATTGATCAGACCAAAAGATGTAATGGTGTATGCTCGAGGAAAATCCACGAGTAAAACAACATTACGAACATCGTTGGTTCTGACTTGATTTGAGGATAGCCCATACTCAAATCAAAGTTTTGATAAGACAATAGGTCCAGCAACTGATCACAGGGACTAATCGATGAAGATATCATCTTTCTTCAACACACACTACACAAGAATATCCCTTTGGAACGAACTAAGTCAGGCAAGATTTTATCTTCCAACTCTCCAAGTTGTTGTCTAGCTTAACCAACTAGCTCAGGGATATCTAACACCGATTCTTGGAGAGAAGGTGGTTCACAAGAAACCAACTTGATCACGAGCTCAACACAGCGGTCAGGTGACAACCTGGTAATACTTCCGAGAAGATCTTCGGAAAATCACGAACCACCGATATGTTACTAAGCTCGAGAACAATCTTGCTTTTTGAGGCAAGACGATATGATCAAATAAGCAAGGATTGGCACTATCCTAACTCACTGATCGGAGAGTGCACCAGAAATAAGGACTAGGTAGCACAATCAACCTTAGGGTGACGATTCAATAATCAACACGCTAAGAATGAGGTTATCGTCCATTTAACTACCAAGCAATGGAGTTGCTAGCAGTATTGATTTCACACGCCATGATTCATTTGTCGGCATTCCGGTTACAATAACACGGAAACCGAGAAATTATCAATGATGATCAGAAGTATTACTGTGTCAAGAATTCATAAGAGGGTGTGCAATTCCCATGATATTCCTGATATAAAGATGGTAATACTTCAAGGTAGAACAGACCAGAAGCTGGATTGGCATTTTGATCTGCGGAATACAATTGCTTTGACCCAATCCTAGATATGGATGAGATTCTGGAGTTTGTTTCTCCTATTCATTCTGAAATAGAATGGCTTGGCGGACCACAAGGGTAATAGGCATCGACGAACGAATGCACGCATACTCTTGACTATCAATTGATAGGCGAGGGTCGGAAACAACTAAGATGGGACAACTCAAAAGAACATATGATTTTATGAGTTGTGGATGCATGGATTAGCATGTCGAACGAAGTTCAACATATTTCTTCCGGATAACCCATGCAGAAAGGTAGAACTGGCAGAGCCACAATATATAATGGAGAACTCATCAAGAATAATCCTGTTGTGATATTTCAGTTCAACGAGGAACTTCTGCCATAAGTAGTTCATGGTATTTGGAAGAAGAAGATACCATGGACTTCAAGGACTATCGCAAAGGTTACTAATATCCTGAAGGAACTAGCAAACACTATCAACATGAGGTAAGTAGAGTGAATCTCGGGTTCAAAACCCAGGAGTAGAATACCTACTCCTAAGTAGCATCACGGAATGCTTTCGAGAATAAAGGCCAGGATCATCACACTAGGACACAAATCATGGCTAAATTACTAGATGATCCCCTAAGACACCTAGGGTCATAATAATATCTCCAACATATATGTCAAGGTAACGGAGTACCTCAACTCACTGATTAGTGTGGTTAATCTGGCCCATGGGAACATTGAAACGGGAAGAAAGGATTTGCAATTGCATCAGACTACTTAGAAACCTGGGATGACTCGGACAGCATAACGGCTGTAAATGCTCAGAAAAGATTTGAGACATTCACAAAAATGGTGGCATAACCACTCAGAAGCACAATATCAAGGTTTCGAGATCAACAATTAACATACGGAAGTAGTAGGAACTGAACTGAGACTTAAATCCAACAATCTTATAAGTCCACTGATTAGTAACACGTGATCCTAATAGAAAGAAGAGATAGCCTAGTTCTTAATCCCCGTAGAAGAGAAGATGATGACTCAGATCAGAAGGCCATGAGGTATAAGGAGTAAAAAGAGCCTTACGTTCCATCCCACAATCAATTCCCCTACATATAACTAAAGAATTTCTAGACTCAACATCAACCAGTTTGGCTTGGTAATCCTACAGGCAGTCAAGCTCTGATACCAACGCTATCAGGACCCCGACTCAATGCCACATTGATCTGGCATGTAACACCTCATATCACTTTGCGGCCTCACGCACGGTATTCCCACGGGTGTCGCCTTACCTTTGCCCGGGACCGTTTGCGCCTTTTGGCACACGTATATGACAGTGTCGCTAGCATCCATATGATAAGGAGCCCGGGCTGACATGGCTAGTCGTAAACCCAAAGTGGCACAAACTTACAGGGACAGGCATCCATGACCCAGCATCGAACGTGTCGGCCATCAGCGAGTGAACCCAGGCTGTAGCACTGGGCTAGCAGGACTCCGGTGAACCGGGCTGTAGCGGGCTAACAGGACTCCGGTATTCATCGCGTGACATTTCCCCGAAGGGACAGACACAGGAACGAAGAAGGACACATGCCGGCCAGCCTAAGTGTTCCGGAGCAGTAGCAAGCTACCATGGCTCAGTGGAAACACTAGGAGACATTTCCCGGTAAGAGAGGCTACTAAAGATAAACAACTAGATGGTCAGATCCCACACATACCAAGCATTTCAATAACATACACACAATATGCTCGATATGTGCAAATACAACATGGCATCACAACATGACTCTACGACTCAAGTAATTTATTCATTAGGCTCCGAGGAGCGAGATATTACAAACATGGGTCTCATGACCCAACAATCAGAGCATACAAGTCAAAGCACAAGCGGAAGCTATCATGTCTGAGTACAGACATCTATAAATGAAAAAGGTTGAGAAGCCTGACTATCTATCAGATCCTGCCGAGGGCACAAGATCGTAGCTGAGGTATCAAGCTAAACGTCGAAGTCCAAGCGGAACTACTAGTGAGACTGAAGTCTCTCTGCAAAAACATAAAATAGGCAAACGTGAGTACAAATGTACCCAGCAAGACTTACATCAGAACTAACTACATATGCATCATTATCAACAAAGGGATGGTGGGGTTTAACTGCAGCAAGCCAGCTTTGACTCGGTGGCTATCCTGAACTACGACTGCAAGTAACTCTTTTGAGGTGGCGCACACGAGTCCACATATTCACCATATCAATACACCACTATGGATCCGCTCCCGTCTCCCTACGAGAACGCCATCCATAGCACTCACGCTTATCTTGCGTATTTTAGAGTATCCACTTTCACTTGTCTATGAACTATGCAAGGGGTCCACGTTTCCATATCCGAGGAATCCGGCTATTCGAATAGATGATGTTAACCCTGCAGGGGTGTACTTCTTCACACACGCTCTCGCCACTTACCGCCCTGTACACGTCATGTACCTCGGCAACCTTCAAGCGGAAGCCGGGCGAGGGAGTCGGCCACGACCTGACTAACCGAACAAGTCTCTAGTCCAGGTTTATCGCCTATTCAGGTTCCATCCGCAAGGAGATCCGGCCGGGGTGTCGCTTACGGCCCCAAACGATGTGTGCAGGGTTCCCAAGCCCACCATCCGGGTGCCACTTGGTACACCGGGCCACTGTGCCTAGTCTGTCCCAAGCCCACCTGTACCGGGTGCCACTTGGTAGACTACTAACACTGCCTACAAACACCAGAAACTAGTTGCAACTCCTGGACAGAGATCAAGTTGATTAATAAGTCGAGAGGGCTTGGAGCGCCCGGAGCCCAATGTGTGGTAGTAACTGATCATGGATCACAAACACAGAACTCAGTTCCTGAGGACGGCTGCAATGAGACAACCCACCATGTACTCCTACATGGCCAACGATGTCAGGACCCCGACTCGATGTCACATCGATCTAGCCGGTAACACCTCATATCACTTTGCGGCCTCACGCACGGTATCCCCACGGTGTCGCCTTACCTTTGCCCGGGACCGTTTGCGCCTTTTGGCTCACGTATATGATAGTGTCGCTAGCATCCATATGATAAGGAGCCCGGGCTGACATGACTAGTCGTAAACCCAAAGTGGCACAGACTTACAGGGACAGGCATTCATGACCCAGCTTCGAACGTGTCGGTCATCAGCAAGTGGGTCCGGGCTGTAGCACTGGGCTAGCAGGACTCCGGTAAACCGGGCTGTAGCGGGCTAACAGGACTCCGGTACTCAAAGCGTGACATTTCCCCGAAGGGACAGACACAGGAACGAAGAAGGACACATGCCGGCCAGCCTAAGTGTTCCAGAGCAGTAGCAAGCTACCATGGCTCAGCGGTAACACTAGGAGACATTTCCCGATAAGAGAGGCTACTAAAGATAAACAACTAGATAGTCAGATCCCACACATACCAAGCATTTCAATAACATACACACAATATGCTCGATATGTGCAATACAACATGGCATCACAAAATGACTCTACGACTCAAGTAGTTTATTCAATAGGCTCCGAGGAGCGAGACATTACAAACATGGGTCTCATGACCCAACAATCAGAGCATACAAGTCAAGGCACAAGCGGAAGCTATCATGTCTGAGTACAGACATCTATAAATGAAAAAGGCTGAGAAGCCTGACTATCTACCAGATCCTGCCGAGGGCACAAGATCGTAGCTGAGGTATCAAGCTAAACGTCGAAGTCCAAGCGGAACTACTAGTGAGACTGAAGTCTCTCTGCAAAAACATAAAATAGGCAAACGTGAGTACAAATGTACCCAGCAAGACTTACATCAGAACTAACTACATATGCATCATTATCAACAAAGGGGTGGTGGGGTTTAACTGCAGCAAGCCAGCTTTGACTCGGTGGCTATCCTAAACTACGACTGCAAGCGACTCTTTTGAGGTGGCGCACACGAGTCCACATATTCACCATATCAATACACCACTATGGATCCGCTCCTGTCTCCCTACGAGAACGCCATCCATAGCACTCACGCTTATCTTGCGTATTTTAGAGTATCCACTTTCACTTGTCTATGAACTGATATAAGCAATCCAGAAGTCCTTTTCCGCGGACACGGCTATTCGAATAGATTAGGTTAACCCTGCAGGGGTGTACTTCTTCATACACGCTCTCACCACTTACCGTCGTTTACACGACATGTACTCGGCAACCTTCAAGCGGAAGCCCAACGTGGGTGTCGGCCACGACCTACCTAATCACCTAAGTCTCTAGTCCAGGTTTATCGCCTATTCGGGTTCCATCCATGAGGAGATCCGGCCGGAGTTTCGCTCACAGCCCCAAACGATGTGAACAGGGTTCCCGAGACACCAAACGGGCGCCCGGTACACCGTGCCACGTGCCTACCGCATCACAGCCCACCCCTATGGTCAGCGCTGCGCACGGCCTCCAGCATACTACAAACACCAGAAACTACTTGCAACTCCTGGACAGAGGACAAGGGTGATCAAGAAGCCGAGAGGGTCCATTGGTTTCGGGCCCAATGCGTGGTAGTAGCTAAATCATGGATCACAAACACAGAACTCAGTTCCTGAGGACGGCTGCAATGAGACAACCCACCATGTACTCCTACATGGCCTCTCACCGCTACCTTTAATAAATCGTGTTCACACACTTAGCTCACACACAGTAGGACATGTTCACACGCCTCTGATTCATCCCCGATGAATCAGACCTGACTCAACTCTAAGCAGTAGCAGGCATGACAAACAAGCAAGAATGAGTAGGCACAACAGGGCTCAAACAACTCCTACTCATGCTAGTGGGTTTCATCTATTTACTGTGGCAATGACAGGTCATGCAAAGGATAAGGGGTTCAGCTACCGCAGCAAGTAACAAATATGTCGTTGTTGTCCTAATGCAGTAAAAGAGAGCAGGAGCGAGAGAGTGGGATTTTATCGAAATGAACAAGGGGGTTTTGCTTGCCTGGCACTTCTGAAGATAACATTGAGTCTTCATCAGTGTCAACGATCACATCATCGGTATCACGTCTATCGAGAGGGGACAAATACCAGCAACACAGAAGGGAACACAATCAATGCAATGCACAATATGATGCATGATCATGACATGGCAAAATGAATGAGTTTTGAGCTAATGCAACTAGCAACAGATTAGATGAAGTTGGTTTGAATACAAGATTCAAATTCAAACTCCATATGTGATTATTCAAATGCCATTTAATTGATTTGTGCTAAACAGCAGCTATAAGTTGTTCTAACATGCATGAAAATGGTACAGATAGATTCCTTGAATTTTTCTGATAATTTTTCATATATAAATTATTTAATTTGGAGTTACGGTTAATTTTCTATGATTTTTAGAAGTTTTAGGCATTTTCTGGAATTTCCTGAATAATATTAAATCCAGAAATGATTATGGCGTCAGCACCACGTCACAGTGACGTCAGCAGGGTCAACTGGGCTGGCTCGGTCAAACCTGACGTGTGGGGGCCACACGTCAGTGACACAGGACCTAATCCCGGTCAAACCCAGCGCTGACTGGGGTTTGACCAGGGGTGGGGCCCACTGTCAGTGGCTGTGGGGTGTTTAGCGTGGTCATTAGTGCTAACTAAATCAGCGCCACGTCAGCTGCCGGTGTTTAACCGCCGGCAACCTCAGATCGCGGCGGCGTCCGCGTCGGGTTTGCGCTACAGGGCTCCGTTTTACTCGTGGTTTGCGGCTACGGCTAGCTGGCAAAGCAGCGCATCTAATGGAGCGAACGGGAGGAGCTGGGGTGGCCTGAGTCGACGGCGGCGAGCTCCAAGGCGGCGGCCGGAGTTCGGGCACCTGCGGGTTTGGTGTTGTGGTGCTCGGGAGGGGAAGCTGGTGTGTTCTACGTGCTCCTAGTGAGGTTTGGAGCACGGTGGTGTGCCCGGCTTTGAGTCACGGTGGCTCTGGCCACGACGGTGACGAGGCACGGCGGCGGCGAGCTCTCGGGTCCGGCGGAAGCAATGGCTAGAGCGGCCAAACGGCATGGGAAGAAGAGGGGAACGGGTCAGCGGCTCACCGCGAGTCCAACGAGCGCGAGGGCGAGGCCGGGGACGCTCTGTGGGCGGCGAATCAAGCGACGACGGCCGTCGGTGCAGAGGAAGAAGATGGCGTCGGTGACGGCGCTCCAGGGCGTCCGGCGTCTTGTGGCTTCGTGGTAGGGACGGGGACGTCACGACGGAGCTCGGGGGCGCGTCGGAGAGGCGAGGGGGAGGCGGTGGCCGCAGTGGTGCTCGGCGGCGTGCTGCGGTGCGCTCGGGGATCACAGGAAGAGAGGGAAAGAGAGAGCCAGAGGAGGGGGAGCGGTCCAGAGGGAGAGGGGAAGTGAGAGGGGGGTCGGGGAGGCGCGTGGCGTCACCGGGGCGTCGAGGAGGAAGCAGGAGGTGGCCAGGGGAAGCAGGAGGTGGCCGGGCCAGCGTCGGCGCCCGCCACGCACCTGTTCGTCCTCCTGGCTGAGGAGGAAGATGACAAGGGGGAGGAGGTGGGCTGGGCCGGCCAGATGGGCTAGCCAGCTGTTGGGCTGCGGGTGGGCTGCCAGGTAAGCTGAGGTAAGTTCTCTCTCTCTGTTTTTATTTATTGTTTTCTATTTTGTTCTGTTTTGTTTTGGTTTAGTAAAAATACTAAACCATTTTATAAAATCCTGAAAATAATTATGTGGCTAGAACTAAAATATACCAAACCACATAAAATGTTCCAGTAATTATTGGACATATATTATTTATATATAATATATATATCCAAATGCAAATAGCTATTTATTTAATTCAAAGGCCCAAAATAATTAACTCTGAGATACCAAAAATATTGTTTTGAGTTCTACCTCTTTGCAATATTTTCAGAGACTAAGAGGAACATTTTCTTGGACTTCATTGAGGAGATTTTAATGTTGATCATTTTTAGAAGGTTTCTGAGGCTTTGAAAATTCCTCAATTCAAATTTCATTTGAATTAGAACATGATGCTCACATGAGGTCTAGCCTAGTGCATAACAGGACCAGGGATGTGACAATGGCACTCGGGCCCTATGACAAGCATTAAGCATAGCAAAGTCATAGCAACATCAATCTCAGAACATAGTGGATACTAGGGATCAAACCCTAACAAAACTAACTTGATTACATGGTAAATCTCATCCAACCCATCACCGTCCAGCAAGCCTATGATGGAATTACTCACGCATGGCGGTGAGCATCATGAAATTGGTGATGGAGGATGGTTGATGATGACGACGGCGATGAATCCCCCTCTCCGTAGCCCCGAACGGGCTCCAGATCAGCCCTCTCGAGAGAGATTAGGGCTTGGCGGCGGCTCCGTGTCGTAAAACACGATGAAACTTTCTCTTTGATTTTTTCTCCCCGAACGTGAATATATGGGGTTGGAGTTGAGGTCGGTGGAGGTCCAGGGGGCCCACGAGATAGGGGGCGCGCCCAGGGGAGGGGGCGCGCCCCCCTGTCTCGGGGATAGGGTGTGGGCCCCTGGTCTTGATTCTTTCGCTAATATTTTTTATATTTTCCAAAAAGTGCCTCTGTGGATTTCCAGGACATTCCGAGAACTTTTCTTTTCTACACATAAAACAACATCATGGCAGTTCTGCTGAAAACAACGTTAGTCCGGGTTAGTTTCATTCAAATCATGCAAGTTAGAGTCCAAAACAAGGGCAAAAGTGTTTGGAAAAGTAGATATGTTGGAGACGTATCAACTCCCCCAAGCTTAAACCTTTGCTTGTCCTCAAGCAATTCAGTTGATAAACTGAAAGTGATAAAGAAAAACTTTTACAAACTCTGTTTGCTCTTGTTGTTGTAAACATGAAAAGCCAGCATTCAGGTTTCAGCAAATATTATGAACTAACCATACTCACAATAACACTTAGGTCTCACAATTTCTCATATCAATAGCATAATCAGCTAGTGAGCCATAATAATAAAACTCGGATGACAACACTTTCTCAAAACAATCATAACATGATATAACAAAATGGTATCTCGCTAGCCCTTTATGAGACCGCAAAACATAAATGCAGAGCACCTTTAAACATCAAGGACTGACTAAACATTGTAATTCATGGTAAAAGAGATCCAGTCAAGTCATACCCAATATAAACCAATAGTAATGAATGCAAATGACAGTGTGCTCTCTAGCGGGTGCTTTTTAATAAGAAGGGTGATGACTCAACATAAAAGTAAATAGATAGGCCCTTCACAGAGGGAAGCAGGGATTTGTAGAGGTGCCAGAGCTCGATTTTTAAAATAGAGATTGAATAACATTTTGAGCGGCATACTTTTGCTGTCAACGCAACAACTACGAGATGGTTGTATCTTCCATCCTACATGCATTATAGGTAGTTCCCAAACAGAATGGTAAAG
This sequence comes from Triticum dicoccoides, assembly GCF_002162155.2. Lineage (NCBI taxonomy): Eukaryota > Viridiplantae > Streptophyta > Magnoliopsida > Poales > Poaceae > Triticum > Triticum dicoccoides. The sequence continues at coordinate 437,858,094 of NC_041383.1, forward strand.
GTTTATACTCCCCCAACCACCAACAAGCATCAATCCATGGCTTGCTCGAAACAACGAGTGCCTCCAACTAACAACAGCCCTGGGGGAGTTTTGTTTAATTATTTTGATTTTCTTTGATCTTCTTGGATCATGGGACTGGGCATCCCGGTTACCGGCCCTTTCTCGTGAATAAGGAGCGGAGTCCACTCCTCTTGAGAATAACCCACCTAGCATGGAAGATATAGGCAGCCCTAGTCGTAACATGAGCTGCTTGAGCATACAAAACAGAATTTCATTTGAAGGTTTGGAGTTTGGCACATACAAATTTACTTGGAACGGCAGGTAAATACCACATATAGGAAGGTATAGTGGACTCATATGGAACAACTTTGGGGTTTAAGGAGTTTGGATGCACAAGCAGTATTCCCGCTTAGTACTGGTGAAGGCTAGCAAAAGACTAGGAAGCGACCAACTGAGAGAGCGACAACAGTCATAAACATGCATTAAAATTAATTCACATCGAGTACAAGCATGAGTATGATATAATCTACCATGAACATAAATATCGTGAAGGCTATGTTGATTTGTTTCAACTACATGCGTGAACATGTGCCAAGTCGAGTCACTCAATTCATTCAAAGTAGGATACCATCACATCATAATCATTCTAATAGCATGTTGGCACGCAAGGTAAACCATTATAACTCATAGCTAATCAAGCATGGCACAAGCAACTATAATCTCTAAATGTCATTGCAAATATGTTTACTTCATAATAAGCTGAATCAGGAACTATGAACTCGTCATATTTACAAAAACAAGAGAGGTCGAGTTCATACCAGCTTTTCTCATCTCAATAAGTCCATCATATATCGTCATTATTGCCTTTCACTTGCACGACCGAACGATGTGTATAATAATAAGAGTGCACATGCATTAGACTAAGCTGGAATCTGCAAGCATTCAACTCAAGAGAGAAGACAAGATAATATGGGCTCTTAGTTAAATAAACAATCATGCATATGAGAGCCAGTAAACATTTTCAATATGGTCTTCTCGACCCCCAAAGGAAAGAAAAGAAAATAAAACTATTTACATAGGAAAGCTCACAACAAGTAAGAAGAAGAACGAGAAATCTTTTTGGGTTTTCATTTTAATTTCTACTACAAGCATGGAAAATAAACTAACTATTTTTTTCTTAAGATTTATCAGACACACAAGAAGAAAGCTAGAAAAAGAAAATTAAACTAGCATGGATAATACAATGAAAGAGTATGAGCACCGACGACTAGTGTGTGAACATGAATGTAAAGTCGGTGAGAAATACGTACTCCCCCAAGCTTAGGCTTTTGGCCTAAGTTGGTCTAGTACCAAGGACCGCCGCTACTCTCCCCAGTGTACTGGGAGGTGTAATCAGGACACCACTAGCTGGTCATCTCCGGATCCCACTGGACAGATGATGCATGATAAGGGTCCAGTGCAGGTTCCGGCTCCAGTTCAAGTTCTGGAGTGAAAGCTTGGGCTCGATGATTGTACACCGCTTCCGGCGTGACAAGATAATTATCTACAATCAAATCAAACAACAGAGGCGCAGGCAAAATAATAATCTCAATGTGTTTCTTATTAAATCTAAGTTTATACAAGAGCATTTTCTCTTCGTTGTCAACAATAAACTTGTGTGCTACCATGCTCTTGTAATCTAAAATGTGAGGAGGCAATTTTGTCTCCCCTTTCTCAAGGTGCCTAATGGGTATCTGAAAATGTCTAGCAAGACGTGAAGCATAGATACCTCCAAATATGGGGCCTTTTGTACGATTCAGGGCTAGCCGTTTAGCAACGACGGCACCCATACTAAAACTATTGCCTCCAAGCAAAGCCTAGTGAAGAATGATAATATCAGGAACACTAAAGTTTCCACTATTTGCATGACCAATCAAGCATGTACTAGCAAATATGGCAAAGTAGCGTAAAACAGGAAAGTGTATGCTAGAGATTTTTGCCTCAGAACCCTTCTTTGGCTCCTCTACAACGATAGTATTAACAAAGCCATCCACATATTTACGATGGGGTTCCTCTAATTCTCCCTCATAAGGTATCCTACATACCGCGCAAAAATCACGTAAAGACATTTCTCTAAATTCATCATATAAATGAAATGATACTGAAGGCGGTGACTTCTTAGGATAATAATAAAAATTTTGCACGAAGTATTGTTAAGTAATAGATATTGATCGACCCGGTCGTGGAGGAAATCGGTGAGGTCCGCATTCTCGATCGAAGAATAAAAATCTTCATGAATTCCAGCTTCTTTCAAGAAATTATCACATGGCCACTCACACGACCGTACTTCCGCTAAGCGAGGAAGATTATACTTGGCTTTTTCCTTCTCTTTAGCTTGTTTATCTTGAGAGCCTTGGCTAGAAGAACCCCTCAAAAGTCTCCTTAACATTTTCTGAATTTTTTTGAAATTTTAGTAACTTCAAAATAGACGTGAATAAAACTAAACAAGATTGGTAGCAACTACTCCTACAAGTGCCTAGAGCCTATATCATGCATTAGAATTGCTTGGGACCTCATAAATTTAACATGCAAGCTCAAGAACATGGTCAGCTATGCAACAAAAATTTGCAATGAATAAATCACTTGAACAAAAACTATTTGGACCAATGGAGGAGTCACATACCAAGCAACAATCTCCCAAAGCAGTTTTGTGAATGGGGCTTTGAGCAAGGAGATCAAAAATCGCAGCAAAATGAGCTAGAACTCATGCTTGAGCTGGATGGGGATTTTTTTCGGTAGAAGATGAAGTGTGTGGGTGCTGGCATAAGTGGAGGGGGGCCACCAGGGGCCCACGAGACAAGGGGGCGCGCCCATGTGGGGTGGGCGTGCCCTCCACTCTTGTGGCCTGGTGCTTGCCCCTCCTGCAGTGATTTCAGTGCCTAAAATCCTCAAATATTCCATAAAAAATCATACTAAATTTGCAGGGCATTTGGAGCACTTTTATTTTCGAGATATTTTTTTAATGCACGGATAATTCAGAAAACAGATAGATAATACTATTTTTTCTTTATTTATTCTAAATAACAGAAAGTAAAAAGAGGGTACAGAAGGTTGTGCCTTCTAGTTTCATCCATCTCATGATCATCAAAATGAATCCACTAACAAGGTTGGTCAAGTCTTGTTAACAAACTCATTCCAAATAACACGGAACCGGAGAAATTTCGAATAACACTAAGTTACCTCAACGGGTATATGAAAATCCCCAACAATTAGAATATCATACTTTTTCTTGACAGTAGGGAGAGGAAATTCAAAACCTCCAATAATAATAGTTGGAACTTTCCCAATAGAATTGATGCTATGAACTTGAGATTGTTTCCTCGAAAAGTGTACCGTATGCTCATTACCATTAACATGAAAAGTGACATTGCCTTTGTTGCAATCAATAATAGCCCCTGCAGTATTCAGAAAAGGTCTACCAAGGATAATCAACATATTATCGTCCGCGGGAATATCAAGAATAACAAAGTCCGTTAAGATAGTGACATTTGCAACCACAACAGGCACATCCTCACAAATACCGACAGGTATAGCAGTTGATTTATCAGCCATTTGCAAAGATATTTCAGTAGGTGTCAACTTATTCAATTCAAGTCTACGATATAAAGAGAGAGGCATAACACTAACACCGGCTCCAAGATCACATAAAGCAGTTCTAACATAATTTCTTTTGATGGAGCATGGTATAGTTGGTACCCCGGGATCTCCAAGTTTCTTTGGTATTCCACCCTTAAAAGTGTAATTAGCAAGCATGGTGGAAATTTCAGCTTCCGGTATCTTTCTTTTATTTGTGATGATATCCTTCATATACTTAGCATAAGGATTTACTTTAAGCATATCAGTTAAGCGCATGCGTAAGAAGATAGGTCTAATCATTTCAGCAAAGCGCTCAAAATCCTCATCATCCTTTGTCTTGGATGGTTTATGAGGAAAGGGCATGGGTTTCTGAACCCATGGTTCTCTTTCTCTACCGTGCTTCCTAGCAACAAAATCTCTCTTATCATAACGTTGATTCTTTGATTGTGGGTTATCAATATCAAGAGTAGGTTCAGCTTCTACTTCATTACTTTTGCTAGGTTGAGCATCAACATGAACATTATCATTAACATTATCACTAGGTTCATGTTCATCACCTGATTGTGTCTCGACATCAGAGATAGAAATATCATTAGGATTCTCAGGTGTGTCTATAGTAGGTTCACTAGAAGCATGCAAAGTCCTATCGTCTTTCTTTTTCTTCTTTTTAAAAGAACTAGGTGCTTCTAAATTATTTCTCTGAGAATCTTGCTTGATTCTCTTAGGGTGGCTTTCAGGATACAAAGGTTCCTGAGTCATTCTACCAGTTCTGGTAGCCACTCTAACAGCAAAGTCATTTTTATTATTTAATTCCTCATGCAAATCATTTTGAGCTTTAAGTACTTGCTCAGCTTGAGTAGCAACCATAGACACATATTTGCTAATGAGTTTAAATTCACCTTTAACTCTAGCCATATTATCTCTCATGTGTCCTATATCGAAAGCATTATTCTTTAACTCTCTACCAACATAAGCATTAAAACTTTCTTGTCTAGCCATAAAGTCTTCAAATTCATCTAAGCATGGGCTATGAAATTTAGTAGAGGGAATTTCAACTTTATCATATCTATAGAGAGAATTTACCTTTACTGCCTGTGTAGGATTATCAAGACAATGTGGTTCTTCAACAGGCGGTATATTAAGACCATGTATTTCTTCAATAGGAGGTAAATTCTTAACATCTTCAGTTTTAATACCTTTTTCTTTCATTGATTTCTTTGCCTCTTGCATATCTTCAGGACTGAGAAATAAAACACCTCTCTTCTTTGGAGTGGGTTTAGGAATAGGCTCGGGAATTGGCTTAATTGGTTCAGGAATTGCCTCAGGAATTGGCTCAGGAAGAGTCCAATTATTATCATTAGTCAACATATTATTCAATAGTAATTCAGCTTCGTCGACTGTTCTTTCCCTGAAAACACAACCAGCACAACTATCCAAGTAGTCCTTAGAAGCATCGGTTAGTCCATTATAAAAGATATCAGGTATTTCATTTTTCTTGAGAGGATTGTTAGGCAAAGCATTGAGTAACCGGAGAAGCCTCCCCCAAGCTTGTGGGAGACTCTCTTCTTTGATTTGCACAAAATTATATATTCCCCGCAAGGCAGCTTGTTTCTTATGAGTAGGGAAATATTTAGCAGAGAAGTAATAAATCATATCCTAGGGACACCGCACACAACCAGGAGCAAGAGAATTATACCAAGTCTTAGCATCACCCTTTAATGAGAACGGAAAAATCTTAAGGATATAAAAATAGCGAGATTTATCATCATGAGTGAACAGGGTAGCTATATCATTCAACTTGGTAAGATGTGCCACAACAGTTTCAGATTCAAGGCCATAAAAAGGATCAGATTCAACTAAAGTAATAATCTCAGGATCAACAGAGAATTCATAATCCTTATCAGTAACACAGATAGGACAAGTAGCAAAGCAGGGTCAGGTTTCATTCTAGCATTAAGAGACTGCTGCTTCCATTTTGTAACGCCCCGGATTCGATGCGCCAGGTGTCTGCCAGTTATTCGCCGTAGTTGCCATGTCTTTTGCTTGCGTGTTGCATTTTGTCATGTCATCATGTGCATTTCATTTTGCATACGTGTTCGTCTCATGCATCTGAGCATTTTTCCCCGTTGTCTGTTTTGCAATCCGGCGCTCCTATGCCCTCCGGCGTCCCCCTCTTCCCTCTTTTCGTGAGTGGGTGTTAAACGTTCTCGGCATGGACCGAGTCTTGCCAAGCGGCCTTGGTATAGCACCGGTAGACCGCCTGTCAAGTTTCGTGCCATTTGGAGGTCGTTTGATACTCCAACGGTTAACCGGGTAACCATAAAGCCCCTTTCTCTTTGCAGCCCAACACCCCTTCCAAACTGGCCCAAAACCCATCTAACTCCCCTCCATGCTCTCGGTCGTTCGATCATGATCGCGTGGCCGAAAACCACTCCTCATTTGGACTCTCCTAGCTCCCTCTACCTATAAAACTAGCCCCTCCCCTGAAATTTGCAGATGAAACCCTAGCATTTTCCCCTCGCCGCCGCCGGACGCATCCGCCCGGCGCCGGACACGTCCGCCCCGCTCGCCCCCGTCGAATCCGCGTCCGCCATGTGTCTCCCCCGCGGCCCTCCTCTCTCCCCCGCGCCGCCGGCCCGCCAGAGCCCATTCGGGGCCCGCCCGAGCCCATCCGGGCCCGAGTGTGCGCCGCCGCCCGGGCCCGCCTCCCGTGCCAGCCCCACCACTCGCCGGCGCGCCTCGCCTCCGCCGCCGTGCGCCGACCGTCGCTCCGGCCGTGCCTTGCCTCGACGAG
>NC_041383.1:437864842-437883799 GCF_002162155.2 Triticum dicoccoides
CTTCCTGCTCTCGATCCGGCCGGATCCCGCGTCCCCGCGACCGGATCTGCCGCCTCCCCGATGCTCCGGCTTCTCCTCGCCGCCGTCGCCGGGATCTCTCGCCGTCGCGGCTCCGTCGTCGTCCCCGCGTGCGGGCACACGCGCCGCCGGCCACGTGGGCCCCGCAGGCCGTCTCCGACGGCCTGCTCCGTGTTGGCCCATGCCGCCTCTCCCTCCTCTCTGGCCCAAGTAGCCCAAGGTGAGCGATCCCGCCTATTCCTCGCCCAGGCATGTTTTAGTTACATAGCGCTCATGTGTTTTTTTTTCCAGAAAACGGCTAAGTCCCCAGTTTTGCAATAATAATCATGCCATGTTCGTCATGCCGTATCTGTGCATCCGTAGCTCCGTTTCGTGCGTGTAATATGTCAAATTGTTCGTCTCGATGAGTGCATCATTTCATTCCATTGCATCATATTCATTTGAGGTCATCTTGATGCACGAATCATTGTTGTAAGAGTGCTTCATGATATTTTCTGCTGGTTGTTATCAGAACGAGCTCTTTTGTCACTTTTGCCATGATTGATGTGTGCATCCTATGAGGTTGATGTCTACATGTGTTTTGAACTATGATATGTCTTCTTTATAGAGGTGCTTGCCATGAATTTTTGTGATCAATGTGGTGACTAGCACAAGCATGCAAACTAGGCATCGTGATGTTGCTGATTTTAGTCCCTGTTCTGCTGTTATTTTGATGCCATGTAAACTTGATGCTACAGAGAGATCCATGCATATTTAGAGATACTTCATTAAGGGTGTTTTGAACAATAGGTTATTGTCTATCCATTCATGCCCTTGGTTGCAATTATGGAGTAGTCTAGCATGTCGTTTTCGTGCTCTACCTTTGCTTCAAAATGTTTTCTGGCAGATTGTTTACATGTTATTCAATTTGGCCAAGCTTGTTTTAGTTGATCCGTGCGTGCTATGGACTTGTTTTTGACTTGGTTTGTTTCACAAACATGTCTTCTTGATGATGCTATGCTTATCTTGTCATGAAATGACTTGTGGTGAGTGTATCGAGCTTGTTAAGTAGTGTTCATGATGTTGCTGTTTTGCTAGGCTGAATCTGTTATTTCGTGATGCTATATAAACATATTGCTACTAATCATTCTATGCATAATCTGGAGATGTTCTATAAACATGTTTTGATCTACATGTCATCCTCTATCCATCCATGCCCCTGGTTGCATTTTTAGGTTGTTGTAGCTTGTTCATATCTTGCTCCAAAGTTGCTTGATAATGTTGATGTCAGCCTGTTAACATTAAGTTCACTTGTTCCCATGTGTTTTGCTAGTGATCCATGCACCCTATGACCTTGCTCTTGCCATGCCTAGCTTCTCAAACATGCCTTCTTACTGTTGGGTGCCTTTCCATGCCATGTATTGCTCTGTAGTGAGTTGCACAAGCTCATCTACATGCCTTCATAATTATCTTTCTGCCATGTTTGAATCTGTATTATAACTTGCTATGTTTACATGGGTGCCATCATATTCTCTGATCCTTTTTGGCTTATGGTCAGTAAAGGACTTTTGATCTATGCATTTAGTAGATTCATGTCATGCCTTTGTTTGCCATGATAAGTTCCTGTAACATGTTGTTTGATAGCTCTAAACATTGCATCGTGATGTTATTTTCTGCAAAGTCTGAAATTGTTATAACTTGCAATCTTACCATGTGTGTTTGAGCTTGTTCTAGTGATTTCTAGAGATAGCTCAGTGTTCATGTTTTGTAATGCTTTACCTGTACATCATGCCCATGCCTTTTGTTTTCTTGTTGAGGTCCTGTAGCATGTTGTTTTGATGCTTGCAATATGCCTAGTTGCTGTTTTAGACAGATTATTGCTATGACTTGTTTAGTGTGTGTGTTGAACCATTGCTCCATTTTGAGTGTGCTTTATATGAAACTTGCTTAGATTTGCATGTAGTTTCATATTATCATGTTGCATCCTTGTTTTGAGGTGTTTGCTTAATGTTTGGGTGCATTTTGCATCAATGCCATGTTTAACTTGTTTTGCTCATATCTTCTAGGCCGTAGCTCCGAACTAAATGAACTTTATATGTAACTTGACTAGAATCTCGTGTAGATCATTGTTGTGCATCTTAACTTGCTTTTTTAACAACTTGAACATAAGGTTTATTCAGATCTGGACCAATTTCGAAATATGCATATGAGGATTTACCGGAATTGTTATATGTAGTTCCCGGCCTCATTTAAACTTGCCTTGATGTGTTGCTCTTGTTTGCATCATCTCTTGCCATGAGTAGCTTCATCTAGATTTGTCATGCATCATGCTTGTTGTGCATCATGCCTTGTATATGTGTGGTGTGTTTACTATGTTGTGTGCTTCTTTTCGATAGTTCCTGTTTCGTTGCGATCGTGAGGATTCGTTCGTCTACGGTTGGTTCGGCTTCATCCGTTTGTCTTCTTCATGGATTCGTTCTTCTTCCTTGCGGGATTTCAAGCAAGATGACCGCTACCCTGGATCTCACTACTATCATTGCTATGCTAGTTGTTTCATTCTATCGCTATGCTGTGCTACCTATTACCTGTTTATCAAGCCATCCCAAATTGCCATGAACCTCTAACCTTTGACACCTTTCCCATGCAAACCGTTGTTTGGCTATGTTACCACTTATGCTCAGCCCCTCTTATAGCGTTGCTAGTTGCAGGTGAACTTGAAGATTTCTCCATGGTGGACAGGATTTTGGTTGGGATATCACAATATCTCTTATATTATTAATGCATCTATATATTTGGTAAAGGGTGGAAGGCTCGGCCTTTTGCCTGGTGTTTTGTTCCACTCTTGCCGCCCTAGTTTCCGTCATACCGGTGTTATGTTCCCGGATTTTGCGTTCCTTATGCGGTCGGGTGATTTATGGGACCCCCTTGAAAGTTCGCTTTGAATAAAACTCCTCCAGCAAGGCCCAACCTTGGTTTTACCATTTGCCTCACCACCACCTATCCCTTTCCCTTGGGTCGGCCAACCCGAGGGTCATCTTTATTTTAGCCCCCCCGGGCCAGTGCTTGTCTAAGTGTTGGTCCGAACCGAGCGATGTCCGGCGCCCCCTGGGCAACCAGGGTCTATGCCAACCCGACGTCTGGCTCATTCGGTGTGCCCTGAGAACGAGATATGTGCAGCTCCTATCAAGATTTGTCGGCACAGCGGGAGGCTTTGCTGGTCTTGTTTTACCATTGTCGAAATGTCTTGTAAACCGGGATTCCGAGTCTGATCGGGTCTTCCTGGGAGAAGGTCTATTCCTTCGTTGATCGCGAGAGCTTGTCATGGGCTAAGTTGGGACACCCCTGCAGGGTATAATCTTTCGAAAGCCGTGCCTGCGGTTATAGGCAGATGGGAATTTGTTAATGTCCGGTTGTAGATAACTTGACACCAGATACGAATTAAAACGCATCAACCGTGTGTGTAGCCGTGATGGTCTCTTCTCGGCGGAGTCCGGGAAGTGAACACGGTTTCTGTGTTATGTTTGACGTAAGTAGGAGTTCAGGATCACTTCTTGATCATTCCTAGCTTCACGACCGTTCCGCTTGCTCTCTTCTCGCTCTTATTTGCGTATGTTAGCCACCATATCATGCTTAGTCGCTGCTGCAACCTCACCACTTTACCCCTTCCATTCCCTTTAAGCTTTGCTAGTCTTGATACCCATGGTAATGCGATTGCTAAGTCCTCGTGGCTCACAGATTACTACAACAACAGTTGCAGGTACAGGTTGTACGATGATCATGACGCGAGAGCGATGCTTGCTTGCGTTGAGTTCTTCTTTTGCTTCTTCGATCAGGGGATAGGTTCCAGGTCGGCAGCCTGGGCTAGCAGGGTGGATGTCGTTTGAGTTTCTGTTTGTGTTTCATCTGTAGTCGGATGATGATCTTATGTATTGTGATGTTGTATTCGTGTGGCATTGTATGCCTTATGTATGTATCCCCATCTATTATGTAATGTTGATGTAATGATATCCACCTTGCAAAAGTGTTTCAATATGCGGGTCTATCCTTGGTGGGACCTTCGAGTTCCTTTTGGATAGGGTCGCATATTGGGCGTGACACTCGGTGGGACCGATTCGCTCATCTCGGTTGGACCGAAATGTTACGGAGAGGAACAGAGAGTTTGCATTGTAATCTCGGTAGTACCGATTACTCAAACTCGGTGGGACCGATTTTGGTAATGCACATATAAAGAGAGATTACAATCCCATCTCGGTGAGACCGAGATCCCTATCGGTGAGACCGATTTGCCTAGGGTTTGTGGCGGTGGTTATGACATCTGAACTCGGTGACGCCGGATAGGAAGAATCGGTGGGGCCGAGTTTGACTTTTGGTTTGGGTCATATATGGATGTGAGAAAGTAGTTGAGGGCTTTGGAGCATATCACTAAGCACTTTGAGCAAGCAAGCCATTAAGCAACACCTCATCCCCTCTTGATAGTATTGGCTTTTCCTATAGACTTAATGTGATCTTGGATCACTAAAAGTAAAATGTAGAGTCTTGTGCTTTGAGCTTGAGCCAATCCTTTGTCCTTAGCATCTTGAAGGGGTTCCACATCCTCTAGTCCATGCCACTTCATTGTTGAACTTATCTAAAACATACTAGGTAAAAGTATTAGTCCAACAAGAGATACGTTGACCTTAATTAACAAAATCACCCAGGGAGCACTAGTGCTTTCAGCGAGCAATAATGATAAATCTCATATGACAACACTTTCTCAAAACAATCATAATATGATAACAAGACGGTATCTCGCTAGCCCTTTCTTAGACAGCAAAACATAAATGCAGAGCACCCCTGAAGATCAAGGACTGACTAGACATTGTAATTCATACTCAATGTAAATTAATAATAATGCATGCAAATGACAACGGTGCTCTCCAACTGGTGCTTTTTAATAAGAGGGTGATGAATCAACATAAAAGTAAATAAATAGGCCCTTCGCAGAGGGAAGCAGGGATTTGTAGAGGGGCCAGGGCTCTAGTTTTGAAACTGAGATGAATAATATTTTGAGCGGCATACTTTCATTGTCAACGTAACAACCAAGAGATCTCGATATCTTCCATGCTACATACATTATAGGCAGCTCCCAAACAGAATGGTAAAGTTTATACTCCCCCACCACCAACGGGCACATTCCATGGCTGGCCCGAAACAACGGGTACCGTCCAACTAACAACAATCTCCGGGGAGTTTTGTTTGCAATTATTTTGATTTTATTTGAGCATGGGACTGGGCATCCCGGTTACCGGCCATTTTCTCGTGAATGATGAGCGGAGTCCACTAATCCTGAGAATAACCCACCTAGCATAGAAGATATAGACAACCCTAGTTGATACATGAGCTATTCGAGCATACAAAACAGAATTTCATTTGAAGGTTTAGAGTTTGGCACATACAAATTTACTTGGAACGATAGGTAAATACCACATATAGGTAGGTATGGTGGACTCATATGGAACAACTTTGGGGTTTATGGAAGTGGATGCACAAGCAGTATTCCCGCTTAGTACAAGTGAAGGCTAGAAAGAGACTGGGAAGCGACCAACTAGAGAGCGACAACAGTCATGAACATGCATTAAGATTAACCAACAACGAGTGCAAGCATGAGTAGCATATAAATCACCATGAACATAAATATCGTGAAGGCTATGTTGATTTTGTTTCAACTACATGCGTGAACATGTGCCAAGTCAAGCCACTCGAATCATTCAAAGGAGGATACCACCCTATCATACCACATCACAACCATTTTAATAGCATGTTGGCATGCAAGGTAAACCATTATAAACTCCTAGCTAATTAAGCATGGCATGAGCAACTATAATCTCTAATTGTCATTGCAAAGTTGTTTCATTCATAATGGGTTGAATCAAGAATGGTGAACTAATCATATTTACAAAAACAAGATAGGTAGAGTTCATACCAGCTTCTCTCATCTCAATCATTTCATCATATATCATCATTGTTGCCTTTCACTTGCACGGCCGAATGGTGTGGATAATAATAATAGTGCACATGCATTGGACTAAGCTAGAATATGCAAGCATTTAATTCAAAGTAGAAGACAAGGTAATATGGGTTCCTGGTTACAACAATAATGCATATGAGAGCCACTCATCATTTTCATCGTGGTCTTCTCATCTCGACCCCCAAAGAAAAGAAAAGAACTTCAAAGAAAAATAAAACTATTTACACGGGAAAGATCCCAACAAGCATAAGAAGCACGGGAAATCTTGTTGGGTTTTCTTTTATTTATTACTACAAGCATGGAAAGTAAACTAGGTAAAAGCTACAACTAATTTGTTTTGGTTTTTCTCGAGGTTTTTCAAACACACAAGAAGAAAGCAAGAAAATAAAATAAACTAGCATGGATAGTATAATGAAAAAGTATGAGTACCGACAACTAGAATGAGTGTGTGAACATGAATGTAATGTCGGTGAGAAATACGTACTCCCCCAAGCTTAGGCTTTTGGCCTAACTTGGTCTATGCCCATGGATCAAAGTGACCCTCTCCGGTGCACTGAGGAGGGTCCTTGGGGTGCCACGGGTTAGCGAGCTCCTCCGGATCCCACTGATAAACAGACTCTCGATATGGGTCAAGAGGTGGCTCAGGCTCAGGCTCTGGGACTTGTGTCAGCTCCCAGTATGCATAAATGTCCTCGGGCAGGATGAGGTACGTGCTATTCACACTGGTCGTGGAGGAAGTCGGTGAGTCCTCCGCAGTGTGAGGAAGATTGTATTTGGGATTTTTATTTTCTTCATTCTACTTACCCTTCGAGCTTCGGCTCGAGGAGTGATACGTCTCCAACGTATCTACTTTTCCAAACACTTTTGCCCTTGTTTTGGACTCTAACTTGCATGATTTGAATGAAACTAACCCAGACTGACGCTGTTTTCAGCGGAACTGCCATGGTGTTATTTATTGTGTAGAAAACAAAAGTTCTCGGAATGACCTAAAAATCCATGGAGATAACTTTTGGAAAATATAAAAAATATTGGCGAAAGAATCAAGGCTAGGGGGCCCACACCCTGTACACGAGGGTGGGGGGCGCGCCCCCTCCCCCTGGGCGCGCCCCCTGTCTCGTGGGCCCCCTGATGCTCCACCGACCTCAATTCCAAGTCTATATATTCCGTTTCACGGAGAAAAAAATCAAAGAGAAAGTTTCATCGCGTTTTAAGATATGGAGCCGCCGCCAAGCCCTAATCTCTCTCAGGAGGGCTGGTCTGAAGTCCGTTCGGGGCTCTGGAGAGGGGGGTTCATCGCCGTCCTCATCATCAGCCATCCTCCATCACCAATTTCATGATGCTCACGCCGTGCGTGAGTAATTCCATCGTAGGCTTGCTGGACGGTGATGGGTTGGATGAGATTTACCATGTAATCAAGTTAGTTTTGTTAGGGTTTGATCCCTAGTATCCACTATGTTCTAAGATTGATGTTGCTATGACTTTGCTATGCTTAATTCTTTTCACTAGGGCCCAAGTGCCATGATTTCAGACCTGAACCTATTATGTTTTCATGAATATATGTGAGTTCTTGATCCTATCTTGCAAGTCTATAGTCACCTATTATGTGTTATGATCCGACAACCCCGAAGTGACAATAATTGGGATACTTCTCGGTGATGACCGTAGTTTGAGGAGTTCATGTATTCACTATGTGCTAATGCTTTGGTCCAGTTCTCTATTAAAAGGAGTCCTTAATATCCCTTAGTTTCCATTAGGACCCCGCTGCCACAGGAGGGTAGGACAAAAGATGTCATGTAAGTTCTTTTCCATAAGCACGTATGACTATATTCGGAATACATGCCTACATTACATTGATGAATTGGAGCTAGTTCTGTGTCACCCTACGTTATAACTATTACATGAGGAATTGCATCCGACATAATTATCCATCACTGATCCAATGCCTATGAGCTTTTTCACATATTGTGCTTCGCTTATTTACTTTTCGGTTGCTACTGTTACAATCACTACAAAACTACTATCGTTACTTTTGCCACTGTTACCATTACTATCATACTACTTTGCTACTAAATACTTTGCTGCAGATACTAAGTTATCCAGGTGTGGTTGAATTGACAACTCAACTGCTAATACTTGAGAATATTCTTTGGCTCCCCTAGTGTCGAATCAATAAATTTGGGTTGAATACTCTACCCTCGAAAACGGTTGCGATCCCCTATACTTGTGGGTTATCAAGACTATTTTGTGACGCCGTTGCCGGGGAGTATAGCTCTATTCTTTGAGTCACTTGGGATTTATATCTGCTGATCACTATGAAGAACTTGAAAGACGAAAGAACTAAGATTTTTCCCTCAACTATGAGGGGAGGTAAGGAACTGCCATCTAGATCTGCACTAGATTCTTCTTCCGTTTTGAGTAAGCTTGCGACACCTAAACCTGCTACTGCTATGAATTCTGATACGTCGCATGTTATTGATGATGCCACTTCTGCTATGCATGATACTTATGATGAACTACTTCTATGCTTGATACTACTGTTTCATTAGGTGAATATCTTGATGAACAACTTGCTAGGGTTAGAGAGAATGAAATTATTGAAGATGAACTTATTGATGATAGTGGTGATGAAGGTTCTCCCCCTAAGTATGAATTTCCTATTGTTCCCAAGGGTTATGTTATGGATGAAGAAACTTCTAGAGATCTTTTGGCTTGCAATGATAGATCTGATCTTAAGAAGTTACTAGCTAAACTTAAACAGAAAACTCTGAATGCTAGAATGAAATATGACCCTGCTTCACCTATCTTTGTTACTGATAAGGATTATGAATTCTCTATTGATCCTGAAATAATTACTTTGGTTGAATCTGATCCTTTTTATGGCAATGAATCTGAAATTGTTGTGGCACATCTTACCAAGTTGAATGATATAGCCACCCTGTTTACTAATGATGAGAAGTCTCGCTATTATTATATCCTTAAGATATTTCCATTCTCATTAAAGGGTGATGCTAAAACTTGGTTTACTTCTCTTGATCCTGGTTGTGTGCGTAGTCCCCAGGATATGATTTATTACTTCTCTGCCAAATATTTCCCTGCTCATAAGAAACAAGCTGCCTTGCGGGAAATATATAATTTTGTGCAAATCGAAGAAGAGAGTCTCCCACAAGCTTGGGGGAGGCTTCTCCGATTACTTAATGCTTTGCCTGATCATCCTCTTAAGAAAAATGAAATACTTGATATCTTTTATAATGGACTAACCGATGCTTCCAAGGACCACTTGGATAGTTGTGCTGGTTGTGTTTTCAGGGAAAGAACAGTCGACCAAGCTGAATTGTTATTGAATAATGTGTTGACTAATGAAAATAATTGGACTCTTCCTGAGCCAATTCCTAAGCCAATTGAGCCAACTCGTGAGCCTATTCCTAAACCAACTCCGAAGAAGAGGGGTGTTCTATTTCTCAGTCCTGAAGATATGCAAGAGGCAAAGAAATCAATGAAAGAAAAAGGTATTAAAGCTGAAGATGTTAAGAATTTACCTCCTGTTGAAGAAATACATGGTCTTAATCTACCTATTGAAGAAACACATTGTCTTGAAAACCCAACATAGGTAGTAAAGGTAAATTCTCTCTATAGATATGATAAAGTTGAAATCCCGTCTACTAAATTTCATAGCTAATGTTTAGATGAATTTGATGACTTTATGGGTATGCAAGAAAGTTCTAATGCTTATGTTGGTAGAGAATTAAAGAGTAATGCTTTCATGATAGGACGCTTGAGTGATTATATGGCTAGAGTTAAAGGTGAACTTAAACTCATTAGCAAATATGCTTCTATGGTTACCACTCAAGCAGAGCAAGTACTTAAGGCTCAAAGTGATTTGCTTGATGAATTAAATAATAAACATGACTTTGCTGTTAGAGTCGCTACTAGAACTGGTAGAATGACTCAGGAACCTTTGTATCCCGAAGGCCACCCTAAGAGAATTGAGAAGGATTCTAAGAGAAATAATTTAGATGCACCTAGTCCTTCTAAAAAGAAGAAAAAGAAAAATGATAGGACTTTGCATGCTTCTAGTGAACCTGTTGTAGACACACCTGAGAATCCCAATAATATTTCTATTTCTGATGCTGAAACACAATCAGGTGATGAACATGAACCTAGTAATAATGCTAATGATAATGTTCATGTTGATGCTCAACCTAGAAATAATAATGATGTGGAGATTGAACCTGCTGTTGATCTTGATAACCCACAATCAAAGAATCAACGTTATGATAAAGGAGATTTTGTTGCTAGGAAGCACGGTAAAGAACGAGAACCATGAGTTCAGAAACCCATGCCTTTTCCTCCTAAGCCATCCAAGACAAAGGGTGATGAGGATTTTGAGCGCTTTGCTGAAATGATTAGACATATCTTCTTACGTATGCGCTTAACTGATATGCTTAAAGTATACCCTTATGCTAAATATATGAAGGATATCATCACAAATAAAAGAAAGATACCGGAAGCTGAAATTTCCACCATGCTTGCTAATTATACTTTTAAAGGTGGAATACCAAAGAAACTTGGAGATCCAGGAGTACCAACTATACCATGCTCCATTAAAAGAAACTATGTTAAAACTACTTTATGTGATCTTGGAGCCGGTGTTAGTGTTATGACTCTCTCTTTATATCGTAGACTTGAATTGAATAAGTTGACACCTACTGAAATATCTTTGCAAATGGCTGATAAATCAACTGCTATATCTGTCGGTATTTGTGAGGATGAGCCTGTTGTGGTTGCAAATGTCACTATCTTAACGGACTTTGTTATTCTTGATATTCCCGAGGATGATAGTATGTCGATTATCCTTGGTAGACCCTTTTCGAATACTGCAGGGGCTGTTATTGATTGCAACAAAGGCAATGTCACTTTTCATGTTAATGGTAATGAGCATATGGTACACTTTCCGAGGAAACAACCTCAAGTTCATAGCATCAATTCTATTGGAAAAATTTCAACTATCATTATGGGAGGTTTTGAATTTCCTCTTCCTACTGTCAAGAAAAAGTATGATATTCTCATTGTTGGGGATGTTCATATCCCCATTGAGGTAACCTAGTGTCATTCGAAATTTCTCCGGTTCCATGTTATTCAGAATGAGTTTGTTAACAAGAATTGATCAACCTTGTTGATGGATTCCTTTTGATGATCATGAGATGGATGAAATTAGAAGGCACAATCTTCTGTACCCTTTTTTACCTTCTATTATTTAGAATAAATAAAGCAAAAATAGTATTATCTGTCCGTTTTCTGAATTATCCATGCAATAAAAAAATATCCCGAAAATAAAAGTGCTCCAAATGCCCTGCAAATTTAGTATGATTTTTTATGGAATATATGAGGATTTTAGGCACTGAGAACACAACAGGGGAGGCAAGCACCTGGCCACGAGGGTCCAGGGTGCGCCCACTCGCCCTGGGCGCCCCCCTATCTCGTGGGCCCACGGTGGCCCCCCTCCACTTATTCCTGCACCCACACACTCCATCTTCCTCCCAAAAAATCCACATCCAGCTCAAGCACGAGTTCTAGCTCATTTTGCTATGATTTTCGATCTCCTTGCTCAAAGCTCCATTCAAAAAACTGCTTTGGGAGATTGTTGCTTGGTATGTGACTCCTCCATTGATCCAATTAGTTTTTGTTCTAGTGCTTTATTCATTGAAATTTTTTGCTGCATAGGTGACCCTGTTCTTGAGCTTGCATGTCAAATTTATGAGGTCCCAAGTAATTCTAATGCATGATATAGGCTCTAGGCACTTGTGGGAGTATTTTCTATCAATCTTGTTTAGTTTGATTCACTTTTATTTTGAAGTTACTAAAATTTTCAGAAATTTTTCAGAGGAATAAATATGTCCAGGAAAATGTACCAAGGTGGTTCCTCAACAAAGAGAGGACCTAGGTGTTCTATGAATGAGCAAGACCAAGAACCACCAAGGGAAGCTGAGGTGCGGTCTTGTGAGTGGCCGTCAGAAGAGTTTATGGTCAGTGCAGGCATCAAGGATGAATTTGACGCATATGTGCGTAATGCCAATCTTGAGGACTTCATACAAGATAAGTGTCCTTAGTACTACCAATTGACTGATTTATTCGTGAGAAGATTTAAATTTAATTCTTCGCGTAATTCTCAAAATGTCCTGTTTGATATTTATGATCAATCTTATACCATGGACCTAGAAGATTTTACAACTGCTTGCAAACTCCCACAGCGGGGCAATGTTAATGAACCCCACAAATCTGAATATATAGACTTTCTTGCTAGTATCACTGTGGAAGAATCTAGGGATATAGCACAAGCTACCATAGGGAGCATCCATTTTCCTGCTATACATTATTTTGCTCTCTTCATTGGTAGATGCATTAACAGTAAGATGAAGCATGTCACATGTGTGTCCCTGATCTTTGTGTCCTCAAGAGTGCTGTATTAGGTAATAAAGATTACAACTTGGGGGCAATAGTTGCACGTAGGTTGCATAATAATGGTATATCTGGAGATTTATTTGGAGGAATTTATGCGACCCATGTTTCTAATTATCTTGGTATATCTCCACGTGAGGGTGATATAGAGTTGCCTGCCGCTTATTTAGATTTTGACGCTATGGTCAGGCACCGTTTTCTTTTAAGGAATGAACAATTCCTTCAATATCGACTAATCTTTGACAGACGTCGCGCTGTCCATGTTACTCTCCCTGCTCCCTCCCTTTTTGATTACCAGGCAAAACGAAGATATGTTGTTACCAGGGAAGAGGCAGCCAAACACGAGAGGAGAGCGGAGGCAGCTCACCAACATGCCGCAGCTCAGGAGGCATTGGCCGCTGCATCTCAGTACGACCCCAGTTATAACTTCGGATATCAGCCAGGCTATCCTTGGCATTAGACCAACTTAGGCCAAAAGCCTAAGCTTGGGGGAGTACGTATTTCTCACCGACTTTACATTCATGTTCACACACTATTCTAGTTGTCGGTGCTCATACTCTTTCTGTATTATCCATGCTAGTTTAATTTATTTTTCTAGCTTTCTTCTTGTGTGTTTGATAAACCTTAAGAAAAACCAAAAAAAATTAGTTAGTTTAGTTTCCATGCTTGTAGTAGTAATTAAAAGAAAACCCAAAAATATTTCTCGTTCTTCTTTTGCTTGTTGGGAGCTTTCCCGTGTAAATAGTTTTATTTTCTTTTCTTTTGGGGGGCGAGAGTAGAAGACCATATTGAAAATGT
Source organism: Triticum dicoccoides (assembly GCF_002162155.2). NCBI lineage: Eukaryota > Viridiplantae > Streptophyta > Magnoliopsida > Poales > Poaceae > Triticum > Triticum dicoccoides. The sequence continues at coordinate 437,878,101 of NC_041383.1, forward strand.
TTAGTGGCTCTCATATGCATGATTATTGATTTAACTTAGAGACCATATTACCTTGTCTTCTCTCTTGAATTGAATGCTTGCATATTCCAGCTTAGTCCAATGCACGTGCGCTATTATTATTATACACACCGTTCGGTCGTGCAAGTGAAAGGAAATAATGACGATATATGATGGACTGATTGAGATGAGAGAAGCTGGTATGAACTCGACCTGTGTTGTTTTTGTAAATATGAAGAGTTCATCGTTCCTGATCCAGCCTATTATGAATAAACATGTTTGCAATGACAATTAGAGATTATAGTTGCTTATGCCATGCTTAATTAGCTAGGAGCTTATGATGGTTTACCTTGCGTGCCAACATGCTATTAAAATGGTTGTGATGTGGTATGATAGGGTGGTATCCTCCTTTGAATGATTCGAGTGACTTGACTTGGCACATGTTCATGCATGTAGTTGAAACAAAATCAACATAGCCTTCACGATATTTATGTTCATGGTGGATAATATCCTACTCATGCTTGCACTCAGTGTTAATTAATTTTAATGCATGTTCATGACTGTTGTCGCTCTCTTAGTTGGTCGCTTCCCAGTCTTTTGCTAGCCTTCACCTGTCTAAGTGGGAATACTGCTTGTGCATCCAAACTCCATAAACCCCAAAGTTATTCCATATGAGTCCACCATACCTTCCTATATGCGGTATTTACCTGTCGTTCCAAGTAAATTTGTATGTGCCAAACTCCAAACCTTCAAATGAAATTTTGTTTTGTATGCTCGAGCAGCTCATGTTTCAACTAGGGCTGTCTGTATCTTCCATTCTAGGTGGGTTATTCTCAGGAGGAGTGGACTCCGCTCCTCATTCACGTGAAAATGGCTGGTAACCGGGATACCCAGTCCCATGGTAAAAAAGATCAAAGCAAATCAAAATAACTAAACAAAACTCCGCCAGGGCTGTTGCTAGTTGGAGGCACTCGTTGTTTTGAGAAAGCCATGGATTGATGCTTGTTGGTGGTGGGGGAGTATAAACTTTACCATTCTGTTTGGGAACCGCCTATAATGTATGTAGCATGGAAGATATCGAGATCTCATAGTTGTTGCGTTGACAGTGAAAGTATACAGCTCAAAATGTTATTCATCTCTATTTTAAAATCGAGCTCTGGCACCTCTACAAATCCCTGCTTCCCTCTGTGAAGGGCCTATCTATTTACTTTTATGTTGAGTCATCACCCTCTTATTAAAAAGCACCCGCTGGAGAGCACACTGTCATTTGCATGCATTACTATTAGTTTATATTGGGTATGACTTGACTGGATCTCTTTTACCATGAATTACAATGTTTAGTCAGTCCTTGATCTTTAAAGGCGCTCTGCATTTATGTTTTGTGGTCTCAGAAAGGGCTAGCGAGATACCATCTTGTTATATCATATTATGATTATTTTGAGAAAGTGTTGTCATCCGAGATTTATTATTATTGCTCGCTAGTTGATTATGTCATTGATATGAGTAAATGTGAGACCTAAGTGTTATTGTGAATATGGTTAGTTCATAATCTTTGCTGAAAACTTGAATGCTGGCTTTACATATTTACAACAACAAGAGCAAATAGAGTTTCTAAAAGTTTTTCTTTATCACTTTCAGTTTATCAACTGAATTTCTTGAGGACAAGCAAAGGTTTAAGCTTGGGGGAGTTGATACGTCTCCAACGTATCTACTTTCCCAAACACTTTTGCCCTTATTTTGGACTCTAACTTGCATGATTTGAATGAAACTAACCCGGACTGACGTTGTTTTCAGCAGAACTGCCATGGTGTTATTTATTGTGCAGAAAACAAAAGTTCTCGGAATGACCTGAAAATCCACGGAGATAACTTTTGGAAAATATAAAAAATAATGGTGAAAGAATCAAGGCTAGGGGCCCACACCCTGTCCACGAGGGTGGGGGGCGCACCCCCTCCCCCTGGGCCCGCCCCCTGTCTCGTGGGCCCCCTGATGCTCCACCAACCTCAACTCCAACTCTATATATTCCGTTTTGCAGAGAAAAAAATCAAAGAGAAAGTTGCATCGCGTTTTACAATACGGAGCCGCCGCCAAGCCCTAATCTCTCTCAGGAGGGCTGAACTTGAGTCCGTTCGGGGATCTGAAGAGGGGGATTCGTCGCCATCGTCATCATCAACCATCCTCCATCACCAATTTCATGATGCTCACCGCCGTGCGTGAGTAATTCCATCGTACGCTTGCTGGACGGTGATGGGTTGGATGAGATTTACCATGTAATCAAGTTAGTTTTGTTAGGGTTTGATCCCTAGTATCCACTATGTTCTGAGATTGATGTTGCTATGACTTTGCTATGCTTAATGCTTGTCACTAGGGTCTGAGTGCCATGATTTAAGATCTGAACCTATTATGTTTTCATGAATATATGTGAGTTCTTGATCCTATCTTGCAAGTCTATAGTCACCTATTATGTGTTATGATCCGACAACCCCGAAGTGACAATAATCGGGATACTTCTCGGTGATGACCGTAGTTTGAGGAGTTCATGTATTCACTATGTGTTAATGCTTTGGTCCGGTTCTCTATTAAAAGGAGGCCTTAATATCCCTTAGTTTCCATTAGGACCCCGCTGCCACGGGAGGGTAGGACAAAAGATGTCATGCAAGTTCTTTTCCATAAGCATGTATGACTATATTTGGAATACATGCCTACATTACACTGATGAATTGGAGCTAGTTCTGTGTCACCCTATGTTATAACTATTACATGAGGAATTGCATCCGACATAATTATCCATCACTCATCTAATGCCTACGAGCTTTTCACATATTGTGCTTCACTTATTTACTTCTCCGTTACTACTGTTACAATCACTACAAAACTGCTATCGTTACTTTTGTCACTGTTACCATTACTATCATACTACTTTGCTACTAAATACTTTGCTGCAGATACTAATTTATCCAGGTGTGGTTGAATTGACAACTCAACTGCTAATATTTGAGAATATTCTTTGGCTCCCCTTGTGTCGAATCAATAAATTTGGATTGAATACTCCACCCTCAAAAACTGTTGCAATCCCCTATACTTGTGGGTTACAAGGAGCCCCTCAACAATCTCTTCATCATTTTCTTTCTCTAAAGAATTTCTAAAAATTTTAGTGACTCAGAATAAAAGTGAACCAAACTCAACAAGATTGATATCAACTACTCCCACAATTGCCTAGAGGCTATATCATGCATTAAAACTACTTTGGACCATATAAATTTGACATGCAATCTCAAGAACAGGGTCACCTCAGCAGCAAAAATTATGAATAAATAAAGCACTAGAATAAAAACTAATTGGACCATTGGAGGAGTCACATACTGAAGAACAATCCCCCAAAGCAGTTTTGTGAATGGAGCTTTGAGCAAGGAGATCGAAAATGACAGCAAAACGAGCTAGAACACGGGTTTGAGCTATGAGATGATTTTTTTCTGGAGGAAGAAGAAGTGTGTGGGTGCTGGAATAAGTGGAGGGGGGCCACGTGGGGCCCATGAGGCAGGGGGCGCGCCCCAGGGGGTGGCCACGCCCTGTGCCACCATGGCCAAATGGTGGGTCCCCCTAGTGCATTCTAAGTGCCAGAAATTCTTAAATATTCTACAAAAAATCATACTCAATTTTCAGGGCATTTCGAGAACTTTTATTTTCGGGGTATTTTTATTGCAAGGATAATTCAGAAAATAGACAGAAAATACTAATTTTGCTATATTTATTCTAAATAACAGAAAGTAAAAGGAGGGTACAGAAGGTTGTGCTTTCTAACTTTGTCCATCTCATGCTCATCAAAAGGAATCCACTAACAAGGTTGATCAAGTCTTGTTAACAAACTTCTTCCGAATAACATGAAACGGAAGAATTTTCGAATAACACTAGGTTACCTCAACGGGGATATGCATGTTCCCAACAATAAGAATATCATATTTCTTTTCGACAGTAGGAAGAGGGAATTCAAAACCTCCAATAGTAATAGTTGAAATTTTTCCAATAGAATTGATACTATGAACTTGAGGTTGTTTCTTCGGAAAGTGTACCGTATGCTCATTACCATTAACATGAAAAGTGACATTGCCTTTGTTGCAATCAATAACAGACCCTGTAGTATTCAAAAAGGCTCTACCAAGGATGATCGACATACTGTCGTCCTCGGGAATATCAAGAATAACAAAGTCCGTTAAAATAGTAACGTTCGCAACCACAACAGGCACATCCTCACAAGTACCGACAGGTATAGCAGTTGATTTATTGGCCATTTGCAAACAGATTTCACTAGGTGTTAACTTATTCAAATCAAGTCTACGCTATAAAGGGAGAGGCATAACACTAACACCAGCTCCAAGATCACATAAAGTCGTTTTAACATAGTTTCTTTTTATGGAGCATGGTATAGTTGGTACTCCTGGATCTCCAAGTTTCTTTGGTATTCCACCCTTAAAAGTATAATTAGCAAGCATGGTGGAAATTTCAGCTTCTGGTATCTTTCTTTTATTTGTAACGATATCTTTCATATACTTAGCATAAGGATTCATTTTAAGCATATTGGTCAAACGCATACGCAAAAAGATAGGTCTAATAATTTCAGCATAGCGCTCAAAATCCTCATCATCACTACAAAAAAAGGACACATCCGTGACATTTTGGGCCGAACGATTTTTTTTCCTGTCATACATATGACACTTCTATGACGATAATTGTGACAAAACCCGGTATCATCATAGATGTGGTGGGCTCCTACTTCTATGAAAAAAAATCATGACAGAAAATAGGCTTTTCGTCCTGGGCGGGCCGGAGATGCAGCTGCATGACATTCTTTGGGCCGTCCATGACGGAAAAAACCCTGGTAGAAGTGAGGGGGAGGAAAATTTCGGGGAGTTGCCGGTTATGGTGGGAGGTCGGGGGCCGAGCGATGCGCGTTTCTCTCGTACACATGCGAGGCGTTGGCTCTAACTGAACCCGAGCAAGGCATTGGGCTCTAACTGAACCCGAGTGATTGCACTACAGGCTACACGTTACTGAACCCGAGCGATCGATCGATGGCTGTTAACTGAACCCGATCGAGCGATTCCTTCACTAGTGCTGATAACTAAAGCCAATCGATTGGATGAACAGTGAGCGTTGCGGGGGGGTGGATGAACAGTGAGCGGTGGCGTTGCCTCTGGATGAATAGGACCATGTGGTGTGGAGGGGTGGCCGTGGAGGGGTGGTTGAACAGGACCCCGTGGTGTGGAGGGCTGGATGAACAGTAGACGGTGGAGGGGTGCCCGTGGAGGGGTGGTTGAATAGTAGCCGTTGGACTAGCGCGCGGTGGAGGCTGGATGAACAGGAGCCCGTGGAGGCTGGAGGAGGTCGACGGTAGCCCGTGGAGGCTGGAGGAGGTTGACGGTGGAGATGAACAGTATCCCGTGGAGTCCCGTTTTGCGGTACGCCACACCCCTCCCGATGAACAGGACCCCCGCTTCGACCGTAGGAGGTCCGTTTCGTCCATTTTGCGGTACGCCACACCCCTCCCGATGAATAGGACCCCCATTTCGACCGTAGGAGGTCCGTTTCGTCCGTTTTGCGGTACGCCACACCCCTCCCGATCAACAGGACCCCCGTTTCGACCGTAGGAGGTCCTTTTCGTCCATTTTGTGGTACACCACACCCCTCTCTATCAACAGGACCCC
>NC_041383.1:437883976-437892376 GCF_002162155.2 Triticum dicoccoides
TTGGCTCCCACGCGTTCCGTTGCCTCCCGATGAACACGACGTATTCCATTGCCTCCCCATGAACATGACGCATTCCGTTGCCTCCCCATGAACACGGCGATGACTCTGTTTCTCTGTTCCGACCCAGCCATGTACACGAGCCCTGGCCATATGTATGCGCGAGTAGGCGTTCGAGACCCCGCCCGTATGTATGTACGTGGCCGTATTTTCTTTCTTGCACCCTGGCCATTGTATGTATGTGTACATGCTACGTGCGTGCCTCTACTACGACACGTATGCGCCTCTACTACGCCACGTGCGTGCCTCTACATCGACCAGTATATATGTACGTACATGTTCGCGACCAGAATGACAACGGTACATACGCTTTGACCAGGTGGGTCCCAACTGTCAGGCACTTCCTTGCCTGCGAAGATGTAGCTGGTGGGTCCCAGCAATCAGGGGGGCGAATCGTTTTTTTTTGCCGGGACGCAGTTCCTTGCGTGTGAAGATGTAGCTGGTGGGTCCCAGCAGTCAGGGGGCGAATCGTTTTTTTTTGCCCGGACGCACTTCCTTGCATGCGAAGATGTAGCTGGTGGGTCCCAGCAGTCAGGGGGGCGAATCTTTTTTTTGCGAAATACGGTGGCCCGTCCGGTGGGTCCCCGCTGTCAGGTGGAGGAATAATTATTTTGCGCGTAATAAGGAGGCACTTCCTTGCTGCGGCCGTGGACCAAGTTGTCAGCCTCTCCACGTACATTCCATGTCCGATGGAAGCCGTTCCTTGACCACGTTGAGCACGCCGCGCCGAGAGCACCAGGGCGGTGGACGACGGCGAGGCCTAGGAAGGGGATGACGCGGAGCCGGGGAACACGCGGCAGTGGATGCCCATGCATAGAGGAGTACGACGGTTCACTGGTTCGCTGCGGTGTGAGGTTGCCGTCGCTACAGAATAACAGGGTGTGTGGGTGAGTAGAGGGATGGCCTGGCCAGCGGTGGGAGTAGTAGGGGGCGGTGAGGCCTCCGCCGCATCGCAGCCGGCCACGGGAGGCAGGAGCACGAGGCATGACCGGCGCTAGTTTGGGCGACTGGAGTAAGAAGACTAGAGGTTGAAGAAGCACTACGGCCGTTGGATGGATATCGTACAATCACTGGAGCTAGAATCGTGCATATTGACTAAGTTGACAAAGCCCTCCATACCCGTCAACTTAGTAGGCCTACAAGTCAGCCTGCCACTATACTGGGTCCCAGCTAACAGGCGGAGTATTCATTTTTTTGTGCGTAATAAGGAGGCACTTCCTTGCGTGCGAAGATATAGCTGGTGGGTCTGAGCTGTCAGCGGCGGTAACGTTTTTTCGCGAAATACAGAGGCCCTTTTGGTGGGTCCCTGATGTCAGGTGGAGGAATCATTATTTTGCACGTAATAAGGAGGCATTTCCTTGCGTGCGGCCGTGGACCCTGATGAGGATACAGACCTGGGTAGGGTCATAGGCCTGACCTACACGCCCTACCCAAGGTCACTACCTTGAAAGATAAGAAGACCAAGAATTCACTCGATGATGTAATCACTCAACCATCATTCCCCGCCATCACTCGACCATATGGGGAATCACTCGACTATATCGAAGACCAGGAGTCAGACGAACGCACAACGGCCGGGCATTCACTCCTTAGTCTTCATGAGCATTAAGAACATTTAGGACTGCCGTTACCTATAACGCCCTTACTTTATGTACATTAAGCCCCTTGTAATGGAGGTGGGCGGGGGTCCTAGCGCACTCTATATAAGCCACCCCCTCCTCTGGGACAAGGGTTCACACCCCCTGTAACACAACACACATAATCCAATCGACCGCCTCCGGGCACCGAGACGTAGGGCTGTTACTTCCTCCGAGAAGGGTCTAAACTCGTAAACATCGTGTGTACATCTTTGCCATAGCTAAGATCTTGCCTCTCCATACCTACCCCCCTTTCTACTGTCAGACTTAGAACCACGACAGTTGGTGCCCACCGTGGGGCAGGTGTCTTAGCGACTTATTGGTGAAGCTGCAAGTTTTTCCGATCATCATCATGGTTTCCGGCGGCGAGATGGTTGAGGGCCGCGAGATCCGTCTCGGCGCGCTCGTTTTCGTCGCTGACGACTCGGTGTGGCTCCAGGAAGCTCCGCTCGATGTTGAGGCGCTCCCTGTCCGAGGGGTGACACACTTTCACGCGTGCGTTCGTGGTGTCCTTCTTTGGCAGCCGTCGACTCAATATCAGTCGGCTCCAGCGACATCTTACCTCCCCGCTGTTCGCCGCTGCAAGCAATCCGGTCGGTCACGGCTTCAGCGGTGGGTGAAGCATGCGGTGGCTCGACGTTCAGCCACTCATCAAGTCACGGCAATCGAGCCCGACGAAACTCTCCACTGCCTTTTTGATCTGTCGACTGGCTCCGCGGAGACGGCGTCCGAGTGCGATAGCAGCGATCCGGAGGCTGAGGTCCCGATGGTCGACGATCCGCATGGTCTGCCTGGATTTCGCCGCGAGGATGGCGAAGAGGCTGGCGGCAATCCATCACGGGTCCACGAGGAGTACCATCCTGAACCTCTCTCTTCGCAGCAGAGAGAGGATCTTCGTCGTCGCAACATGGACGCACTTCACACGCCCATCGTTGGGGAAACTCCCGAGGCTCTGGCCTTGGCGGAGGCGCGCTTGGCTAACTTGGCTGAGCACACTCGACTGGAGAACCTGCAGCGCGCTCTCGACGAGCGAGCCCGGGATTGAGTTCCTGATTCTAGTCAACGGCAGCTTTTCCCACCTCCACCTAAGGTATACCGTACTCTGATTTACAACCTCACTGCTGGGGCCCGAATTGCAGAGTCGATTCAACCTTCTCAGTCAGAGGCTGGCCGAGGGTTGGAGCAGATCAGGGCCCTGCTCCGAGCGGCAGGAGAGCAGAATTCTGCGGTGTCTCAGTCGCAGAATAGGATACACAGCAGATCCGTGGTAGCAGATACAGTTCAGTCGGCCCATAGCCCAAGATCGCCCCTGCGGCGTGAAGGCCGTGGGCAGTACGATCGTCAGTTCGACCGCGACAATCGTTGTCGAGTGCCAACGCCTCCTCTAAGGAGTGCGTCGTACGTGCCTCGGCAGAACGATGACAAACGCCGTCACAGGGCCGAGCGCAGAGTTCCAGTCGACCCAATGGAGCCGGGCTTCGATGCGAGATCCATTCTCGTTCAAGGCCTGGTCGACCGGAATAGAGCACACAGAGAAGACCCGGGCAGAGATCATCCGAGTGGCAGCAGATTACATGTTTCAGGCCCAGAGTATTTCGGCAGAGCCATCAGAGCCATCAGATTGGCAACACGAGTCAGTAAGTTCACCGGGGAACCCAAGCCTGAAACTTGGCTTGAAGATTAGCGAGTGGCTGCGCAAATTGGAGGCAGAAATGATAAGATAGCAATGAAGCATCTCCCTCTTATGTTAGAAGGGTCATCCCGAGCGTGGTTGACTCAGTTGGCCCCAGACAGTATACACAGCTGGGAAGAGCTATCTCGAGTGTTCGTATGAACCTTTGAGGGCACATGCAAGCGGCCGGCAGGGCTTCCCGAGTTGCAGCATTGTGTGCAGAAGCCGAATGAAACTTCGAGGGAATTCATTCAGAGGTGGACCACTTTGCATCACACCGTGGAGAATGTATCAGAGCATCAGGCGGTGTGCGCTTTCATGGAAGGCGTCAAGTATTGAGAGTTGGTTCTGAAATTCGGTCGAACTGGAGATATGACTCTGACCCGGATGATGGAGATAGCCACCCGGTATGCTAACTGAGAAGAAGAGGATTGACTCCGAAGCGGGAAGAGTAAACCAGTCGGCCAAGAGGCCGGTGGAGGTGGTTCCAATTGGAAGCAAAAGCATAAAGCCGAGCCAGCGGCACCTGGAGAGATTGCACCTGTGGCTCAAGGAAAGTTTAAGGGAAAACCTAAGGGGCCCTAGCCTCCTAAGAAGGTAAAGGATCAAGTAGGAAATGAAGTGTTGGACTTGCCGTGTCACATCCACACGAAGAAAGATGCGGAAGGTAATCTGATTTACCCAAAGCATACCACTCGACAATGTCGACTCCTGATCCAACAGTTCCGGGAGAAACAACCCAATGAGAAGGACAAGGAGTCGGACAGAGATGAGGAGGAAGAGGAAGATGACGGTTACCCCAAGGTCAATTCCACCCTCATGATTTTTGCCGATGTTGAGATCAAGAGTCGGTTGAAGGTCATCAACAGAGAAGTGAATATGGTTGCTCTGACGACGACGACCACGTACCTGAAATGGTCCCAGACAGCCATCACATTTGACCAGTCAGACCATCCTGCTCGTGTAGTCACCCTCGGGAGGCAAGTGCTGGTGGTCGACCCAGTGGTTGGTGGCACTCGACTGACTAAAGTGCTGATGGATGGAGGTAGCGGCCTGAATATCCTGTATGCTGAAACCTTGAAGGGGATGGGCATCCCGATATCCAAGCTTATCGAGAGCAACATGAGCTTTCACGGCATTATTCCCGGAAAGAAGGCCGAGGCCCTCTCGATGGAGGTAAAACCCTACTTCCTGCTTGATTAATATTGATGATATGGGTAATACAAGAGTAGATCTACCACGAGATCGTAGAGGCTAAACCCTAGGAGCTAGCCTATGATGGTATGAATGTAATTGTGATCGGCCTTCTAAGGACCAACCTCTCTGGTTTATATAGACACCGGAGAGGGCTAGGGTTTACATGGAGTCGGTTACAAGGAAGGAAATATAATATCCGGATCGCCAAGCTTGCCTTCCACGCCAAGGAAAGTCCCATCCGGACATGAGCCGAAGTCTTGAGTCATCTTCAGGCTTCAATAGTCCGGACGTTGTACACAGTCCAACTGTCCGGATACCCCCTAATCCTGGACTCCCTCAGTAGCCCCTGAACCAAGCTTCAATGATGATGAGTCCGGCGCGCAGTATTCTCTTCGGCATTGCAAGGAAAGTTCCTCCTCCAAATTCTCCAAAGTAATTATTGAACACGTAGACCGTGTCCGGATCCGTAAGATGATCTCCGTATGGTATAGATCTAATTTGCTGGCAACCTTTGTGCGTCGTGCCCTTGTATTGTGGCTCGGTCCAATGTGAACTGACGTTTCCTACCCCACAACAACTCGTGTTACGAGGCAGTTTTATTGGCACATCACGTCGAGGCAGAGATCGTGTCCCTTCTATCACGGGATTTTCCATCAATATGAGCGTGTGTGACCCCACGACGGCCGTTGGTATTACCCCGCGTGTTTTTAGATAAACCTCAAACGGTCACACCGGGGACTCTTGATATTCACCCTCTTTATAAAGGGGTCAAGACCTACACCTCTTTCTTCACCTTCATCGCGCCTTCTCGCACCTCGAGTTCTAACACCCAAAACCTAAGCTCCACCCCTCCGGAATCCACCAGTATGTCCGGATATGATCCTCAAGGCTGGTGGGTTGCCTCCTCGATCGAGGAGAAGGACATTGCGAAGCTTAGGGAGGTCGGATACCTAACCGCAGATATCCAGCACAGGCTTCCTGCTCCAGGGCAAGTTACCCCACGCCGGAGCCCAATGAGTGTGTTGTTTTTGTCCCACACTTCCTCTGTGGTTTGGGTTTCACCCTCCATCCCTTTGTGAGGGGGCTCATGTTCTATTATGGGCTGGATTTTCATGATCTGGCTCCAGATGCCATCCTCCATATCTCGTCGTTCATTATCGTCTGCAAAGCTTTTCTCCATGTCACGCCACACTTCGGCTTATGGCTCAAGACCTTCAATGTGAAGCCGAAGATGATCGAGGGGCGACACGTGGAGTGTGGAGGTGCCATAATAAGCATAAACGCCGATGCCCCATGGCCAGAGGGTTCTTTCCCAGAAGTATCTGACGTATGGCAGCGGAGGTGGTTTTATGCTATGGCCCCAAGGGGCACAAAGTGGGTAGCCCCCCGAGTTTCGCTCGGGCCCCCCATCACAGTTGGCGTCCTGGACAAACGTAGGGCGTAATTGGGGACCCGCAGGCGATGTACCAATACTGCAGAACCGCATCTGGGAGCTTCTCGAGAGGGATATCAACCTTGTCAGCGTAATGCAAGTGATGTTAATCCGGTGGATGTTATCGTGCCAGCGCCGGCCTCTTCGGATGTGGGAGTTCAATCCGGAGGGTCCGCGGACTATGAAGCACTTCTTCGGCTTAAAGCTCGAAGAGATGTGCAAATTATTCTTCGGACGGAAAGTAACGTGTCCGGATACCATCGAGGATGCGGGCCTAAGCTGCAATCACCTAAATACTCAAGTAAGTAGCCTTGATACCGGACACCCTATTTTGTATTTGTCATAATTGTTTATTCTAAACATCATCCGCATCCAGGAGTGGATCGGCAAGGCGGAGAGAATCAGGTGTCCGGCACCACTTCCCGAAGGCTCGCCCGCCCCTACTATGGACAAGATGCTCGACCGGGTACTCAGCAGAATGCCCTCGGGGAAAGACAAGGGGAAGGATCAGAAATCCGAACCCCACACACTACGCATCCGAACAGGGGATAGTCAGGGAGGAGAGGTCGAGGCCGCCTCCCCACACGGGAAGAAGAGGGCCACCTCCGAAGATTTGGAGGCAGAGATGCCCAAATTGGGGAAAAAGGGATCCCCAGGGGTCCTTGCCCCGACAGGCACGCTCACCACATCATGCCCTCCAACGGGCCAGCCCTCCAACGAGTCGTAAGTCAATCATTAACTTAAAGGTACTGTATTTCTCCTGGATCAATGACCAGGACTCAACTTTTTGCAGTCCGGCTGGCAGCTCTTCTCAACAGGGATCGTCTTTGGGCGACCTTCCTCCAGAGATGATGGAGAGCGAGACCCCACTCACCTCTCCGGTTCTTGACGCGGGCGACACTGAGGTGTCGTCACGGAGGAGCCCGGATCCGCCAAGGCCGAAAGCTAATGCGTCAGCTGCCCTAAGTCTGGACGTACTAACGGTCTTACTGGAGCGAGCTGCGCTCTCGGCGGAGCACCGCTCATTAATGAGCGTGGTGCTCAAGAAGATTTTGTCCGCTACAAGCGGTTTGAATGAAGCATTCACAAGCCTGCTCAAAGGCTTTGAGGTATGTAATGGAGAACTCACTATTTCTTTGGTTGTAAGGCACGCGCTAGGTGTGATCCATATAGATAGTAGCCCCTGAGACTCTGGTTGCCCGTCCTAGGCAGAAAACGGGGGATCATAAACCAATGATAGTGCTACAAACGTGTGCAGGTACCTGTGGGTCTAGCCGCCGGCCCATCCGTTGAACTTGCCGAACTATCGAGGCAAATTGGGTCGATTGATGCCGATATTACTCTGATGAATGAGCGGCTGGATACATCACAAGGTATGTGCCCTGTCTCCCATTGCATAGGAAAATATTAAGGTGGCATGTATTAATATAATTTGTTCGGACTGCAGATGCTGCTGCTGCCGTGCAGGCCCTGAGGGCTGAACTTGCTCTAGCCGAGGAACAGGCTCGGGTGAGCAATGCGGCTGCCCTAAAGGCGGCCGAGGAATTGAGAGCCGAACAGGCTGCTCATCGCCGAAGCAAGGAAAAGATAGACGAAATGGCTATCGAGTTGAAACATGCCGCTGACCGGTATGAGCTTCTGAAGAAGGAGCATGAAGATAAATCGGCTGACCTGAGCAAGGCGCTGAATGCCACAAGGAAATACGGACCGAGTTCAGGGGTGCGCGGGAGGAGCTTCAACAGGCCGGGAAAATCGCGGCTGGAGGCTCCTATTTGCTGCGGACGAAGTTCTTCGATCCGAAGTACGCTCCCCTTGATGGACGCCGGAGCTCGCCGGACGCATACACGGACCTGGCGAAGAGTACGGTTGATGCTATGGAGTTCTTCAAAGATCAGGGTGAAAAGGAGGTGGAGAAGCTTTTTTGGTCGCAGTTCCATGCTCCCACTCGCCCGCTGTCGTTAAGTGATAAGATGGCTGCTGTGGCGGAGCTTCACAGGCTGTCCGGGCTTGCGATGCGGTCTGTAATAGATCATCTTTGGCCGAAGGAGCCTAAGCCGGACAACTACTTTGGTCTAGTGCAACAGTTCCTTGGGGCCGTGCCCCGGATCGATGCCATGAGGAGGTCAGCATGCATAGAGGGTGCGCGGATGGCCCTTGCATGCATTGAAGCATATTGGATGGATATGGATGCCACTATGGTAGCGTCTCAGGATCCGGTAGGGGGTCAATATCCGGCCGGGCACTACTTGGCGCAGGTCACAGAGGGTGCCCGACTGGTAGAGGCGCAGTGCCCGAAGGATCTCCTATTCAAGTGATGATTCAAATTATTGTAAAAACATTTTGATTAGAAGGTTATATTTATAATTTGTGTCTGAAAATATGATTGTGTCCCCTGTGCTGCCGTT
>NC_041383.1:437892677-437921312 GCF_002162155.2 Triticum dicoccoides
ATACAGACGGTCTATTCTGCTATTATTAGCAGAATAACTATTCTGCACACCACTTCGGCACTACACGCTCAACAGAAGCGCACTGCATCATTTTGACGACGAACACTACAATAGAGACTAGTGAACTTCTTGTCGGAAAAAACTGCACGCGTTATTTTTTCGGTACTGTTTTCACTCTAATTTTTTAACTGTTTATCGGAATGAGGCGTGTAATATACCATTGAAAAGCTATGGATTAGGCGCAACTTCAACATGTTGAACACTTTTCGAGATTCCACACGGTTTAAAAGCAGTTTTGAAAATAGTGCGGCGGATGACGAGTTGCAGCCAGCGTTTTTTCGCGTTTTTTTCTAAACCGCTTGTCGGAATGAAGCAAATGATACGCCGTTGGATAGATATCATCAAGGCGCATCTTTTTCATATATAAATCTTTCTCTAATTCATTACGGTTTAAGAGCAGTTTCAAATTTACTAAATCGCGGAATTCTGTATTTCAAGTTTTTTAAAATTTTCGGTACTGTTTTTGCTCCAGTTTTTGAATCATTTGTCGAAACGAAGCGTATGATACGCTGTTGGAAAGCTATGGATAAGGTGCAACTTTCGTATAAACTACGTGAGAGAACAAAGTGAGCTTCAGAACATACATATCCACTCATTATTTTTACATAGCCACACTACCATCCAGTACACAGCAGAATCAACAACACAATACCCAACCGAACTGTACTAGACAAAGACTATACAAAATGACCATCCATTCTTACTACTACAGCTCTCTGCGTTTCTCATAAACAACAAAATGGACTTCTAATGACCATTGATGTTATCTTCTCTTTTCTTACTGAGTACACTGCAAATGATTTCCAGAAGAAAAAAAGAGTGAGATGCAAAACAACGCACACGTCAGTCTCACACAAAACTGCACACTGAACTCCATGATGAGTGTGTATGACTTTTTCTGTCTTTTTCTTCAACCGGCAAACCAAAAGGCACAAACCATCTTCGTTTTGCCTACCGGTGCTATCGCACTGCACCTGATGCACGCACCGCACTACATAGAGAAAAGGATGCTAAAAATGGGTGGTCAGGAGGATGTGGTGGTTTGCAGGGGCAAAACTGGTGGCCGCCGGCGTTGGGGGTGGAGCCCGTGGCCCCCCATCAGTGTTCGGAGGAGTGGAGCGAACTGCACACGCCGGTTTGGTCGAGCTGCACGCTACTGGGGGCAGTATTGCACCCCCCTGTGCACCTCGCCGCCGTTGTTGGAGGGGGGAAGGAAGGACGCCGCCGTCGTAGGATGGAGTCCAGGTGGTCGACGACGTGGTCTCCGTGGTGCTCACGGGAGGGGAGGTGATGGTCGCCCGCAGCCACATTACGACAGGAAGACGCGTGAGGATCCAGCCTCCTTGGGCACACGCGGGGCCGCCGCCCACTCCCAGCCCGAGATCCGATCTCCACAGGTGGTAGGTGAGCCGCCGGCCATCCAGCACAACAGAGCTGGTGCGGCCAGAGGTTGGAGGGCGGCGCCGATCAGGAGGGAAGGGGGCGCCGGAGGATGATCTCAGCGGGGAGGGCCAGTTGCGTTCCAGATGTCGGGCGCGTAGCCTCCAGCACCATCGCTGGGCTGCGCATCCTCGATCTGGCGCTGGGTAGGAGGTTGGTATCCAGAGAGGGGCGACGCGGTGGGGCTCTACGGAGAAGAAGGATGGGTGGCGTCGATGGGGGTAGGTGTGGGTGGAAGGCCGGTCGGTGGAGGGTGCCCGGCCGGCGCGGCGCGGTGCTGGTGGCTACCGGCGACGGCAGTAGAAGGTAATGAGAACTGGGGTTGGTCTGGTGCGAGGCTGAGGGGTGGCGCAGGGAGGGAGGTTGTGCGGTGGAGGCATTGGGGGAGGGAGGTGGTTCAGTGGGGAAGGAGATGGGGAGACGAAGGAGGGAGGAGGTGGGTGGTGGGCACGAGTCTGGGAGCCTGGAGGACTGGGGGTGGGTTCAACGGCGACGCGCCCGCTGCCCCGTCCCCAACCAGCAGCGCCGTCGCCACCAACCCCCCAGCCAGAGAGGAGAAGCCGCCCCGACACCAACCGGAGACGCCGCCACGCCCCAACCGGAGCCGCTGCCGCCGCCACCTGCGCTCATCCGCCTCTGCGCCCTGCAACGCCACGCGCCGCCGTCCTTTGCAATCGCACGTTGTTCGCGAGATGGATCTCGCCTCTGCCATCGCACGGCGCGGATGCGGCCGGCCCGGCGTGCGGCGATTCTTGGCTGCGTTGCCAGTCCCCGTGCACGGATCTGAGCAGAGCCGACAAGATCCGTAGACACCATCGCTCATGGGCATCTGGTCACAGCGGCCGCCGTTGTGGCCATTGCAGGAGCTGCTTAGGGCGACGTCCTCTGGCGCGCTGCCTCCTCTTCCCACCCTCCTTCGAGCCCCCACCGTGGTGAAGTCCTACTGCAGAAATATGCCAAGTCCTACTACAGCAGGTCTGCCATGGTGAAGTTGAACCCTGAGCTCTGAGGCCGGCGCCTAGCCAAACCCCCACGCCGGGCCTTGGGTCCATAACACGGGGGGCGCTGCACCGCCATTCAGCTGCAGCGCTGGGTAAGGTCCTCCGTCGCCGCCGCACAATCTTGTTAACTATTTGTTTCGCTAATGCTGCTTGTCGTTCACCATTGTGTGGTTGTAGAGCCTCCATGGAAGGTCAGGTAAATTTCTCGTGGCAGTATAAACAAAATAACAGCGACAAATCAATTCACTTCCTGAGTATGAGGGTGAGTTCAGAGATCATGCTTCTACAGAGAAAATGGAGTCATGCAAGGTTCCCCTAATCATCCAGTCAACCAGCGATGGTGTCCATGACGGGCTGCAGTTAGGAAAAAGTGTTGAACCTAAATAATCTGCTATGGAGGAGACAATACTAAGAAAAAGTCGCTGGTCAGCACCTCTGCTCTCGAGATGGCAGGTGACCTCGTTGATGTCTAAAGCTAGTTCCACCCCCCTGTCCTAAAACTGAATCCGTAGCAAAGCATCAATTCCTCCTGTATTTGTTCTGTAAGTGATTTTGATTGATGTATGAAGTTCAGATTTATCTGCAGGTGCAAAACACTAGTGTTTTTGGTCCATTGTTTCAGTTTCACAAGCCGCAACCCATGCGCCGCCCCCAACCCGCCCCAACCGACGATGCCGCTGCCGTCCCGCCCCAAACCGGCAACGCCGCCGTAGCCCCGCCCCAACCGAGCGCCGCCCCTGCTCCTTCAGGCGATGCGCCCTGTTTCGCATGCCTTGTTCCACTGTCCACCGGCTCCGTCCGTCGTCCTTTCTCTCAACTTCTTCTCCGTCGGCAGGGACGAGCAGGGAGCTGTCATCCATGTCGTCCTCAACCACCTTGCAAGAAACAGTAAATTGCTGGCGCATAGGTCCAACGCCAAACCAAGCAAATGTGCGGCTGAAGAAGTTCAAACAAGGGGCGAGGAGCAACTGGAGGTCAGCGAGCAAGGGGGCGAAGCTAAAATGGAGCAGACGAAATCTTTGCGCAGTAGCGCACAAGCCCTGAGTGGGTATGGTGTGCCTTCGAGCAGCGACCATGCATGATGCGAGCCGCTTGAGAACCAGTGATGCTACTAGAGACGGAATCACAAGATGACTGAAGTCCAACTGTTGTGTTGGACAATGTCCATCTATTTCGTGGTTGACAAATTCAACCCTCCCAGGATGTGCCTATTATTTTTAATATCCCTAAAATGAATGCATATTCCCTAAGAAAAATGAATGCATGTAGTTGAGAGAGAACCTCCAGGAAATTCAAACATCCGTGGTTCACTTAGTGTTTGAAGGTTGGAACAATAGAGAATAAATATTGACATTAAAAGACAAGCCAAAAGGCATTTTACCGAAACAAGAGTTTGCCCAAAAATAAGCTATGGAACTTAACAAAACCAAAAAAGCCTATATGTTAAAAGACATAACAGTGACAATTTTTTCCATCATTGAAACTAAACCAAGAAGTTTAAATTGGAAACACATAGCAGGTCAAATATTTATAAAAACAGAAAATTGTGTATCTAAAAAAATAAAAAACAAGAAGTTCAAATGAAAAATAACACATGACATTGGTGTTTATTTTTATAAAAGAACATGATTTTACCATTTCAAAAAATGGAAAAGATAGAAGTTCAAATGAAAAAACCAATTCGATATAAAGAAACAGAAATGGCTAGAGGACATCCTCCCGAACCCACGTTCAAATTTAGAAAATGGGGTGGATTAGCGTCCGTTTGAACAAAAATAAAAATTATTTCTGAAAAACAAAAAAAAGGTCAAACTACAATAACAAAGAAGTATAAGGTTTAAAAACAGGTAAATTTAATGATTCTAAAAAACTAGGAAGTTCAAAAATAAAAAATGAACTTTTACAAATGGAATTGTTTTTCCATTTTGCAAAAAAATAAACCAAGAAGTTCAAATTAAAATAACAGAGAAGTCCGAAGATTATAAAAAAACTCAGATTTTTCTCGTTACTAAAGAATAAAAAGAAGTTCAAACAAAAAAATAAAAAAGTAATAAACCATAGAGAATTTGCCAAAAGTTTCTACATGGGGAAGGAGCTCTTAAATCATGTACATTTTGCCAAAAATTTAACTTGGGTCATGCATGATACTCGTGTCCATAGCTTTCCAACGGTATATCGCAAGCCCCATTTGGGCAATGTTTGCGGAAGTTCAACCAAGCACTTGAGGAAGTTCAAGTTCTACTGCTGCAGCAGGTTATGTAGTTATCAAAATATTATTCTCATCACACGCTCGTCACGACCCAAGAGCAAATCGACCAATGAGCGAGATTCCTATTTAAAACGAGCATTTAGTTGCTAAAAACCGTTTCCAAATTACACTTATATCACATAGAAAATGAGCATTTAGTTATCAGAATAATTCACGTCGGGAGACACGATTGCGAAGATAGCTTCAAGGTCGGGTTCTATATAGGGAAATTCAGGTTGTGTAACTCAGGAAGTTTAGGATTTTTCCCATTACTTAAAGAAATAAAACCATGAAGTCCAAATTAAAAAGATAAAGAAGTTCCGTGATTATAGAAAACTCATATTTTCCTCGTTATTAAAGAATAGAAACAAGAACTTCAAAAAAGAAATACCAAGGAGTTCAACTTTTAAAAATAGAACGCTTCAAAATTACATAAAAAAGATTAAGAAAAAAAACTAGGAAGTCTATATTAAAAAGATGGAGAAGTTCAATGATAATAAAAAACTCAGATTTTCCTCATTATTAAAGAATATAAACAAGAAGTTCAAAAATAAAATAACAAGACGTTCAATCTTTAAAAATGGAGCATTTCAAAATTCGTAAAAAAAGATTGAGAAATTTAGATTAAAATTCATAAAAAATCAGATATTCTAACGTAATCGAGAGAAATTTAGATTGATAACTGCCAGAAGTTCACGTACTACACGGTGTGCATTTTGTATTAAAAAAAGAAACAAAAAGCAAACACTACAAGTTTTGTTGTTATAAGTTGAAGTCGTAGGTCAGATAAAGGTAAAAAAATTATTGTGAGAGAGGTTTGTATAAAAGGAAAATATCATTTGTGTAATACTAATGAATGAATGAGAATATTACAAACAAAAATACGTCACCGAAGTTCAACGTGAAAACAGCATGAAGTTCAATTACTACACTGAATGAATTACGGATGAAAAACTTTTAAAATCGTCGTGACTGTGTAAAAGTGATCAACACCAGAAAATTGCGTGTTTATAGCAACTTTCATATGGATATCACTTGCTTAATTTCGTGAGTGGGTGGAGAGCTGCGAGCCAAAAAAGCACGTGAAAAATAGAGTGAAGTACAAGTACACGTGTCGAGAAGTTCAGGTTCTTCACGCGGTGCATTTTCAAAGAATTAGTTTCGCGATAAAGGCAGAACGAATGATCTCGCCATTTTTGTAATTACTTGAAAACAGCTAGGAATCAGAGAAAGCCATCAACATGAAAAAGTTTCGCATTTTCCGTAGCTTTTCAGAGGTATATTATTTGCCTCATTCCGTGTCGGTGTACTAGAATAGGGGTACCCTAGTACCCCGAACTTGTGCACGGGCAGTTGCAGCACCCCGCGGCAAAGGCTTGCCGGGCGAACGCCAAGATCCCCCAAGGTTCCCTTGGAGCCATCCAAGAACAAAGTATTTAAGCTAAGGAGACAAGACCCCGGCAAGAGGAGCTTGCCGGGAAGGCCAACCAAGGCGCTCCAAGGAACTTGCCGTGATGCGCCACGCGCTCCGGCAAGGCAGCAAGGCCCCGGCAAGAGGAGCTTGCCGGGAAGACTAAACAAGGTACACCGAGGCCCGGTGAGCGACGAGCTTCTGGGCCCAGCGAAGATAACGATAGCGGCAAGGTGCTTGCCGCGGCAGGCGGCCACTTTGCGTCCACGCCCCAGCGCATCCACCAACGTGTCGCTCTGGGGGCCTCTCCGGGTGCGCGTGGCGGGAGGCTGTGCAGCCAGCAGTGCGCAGTGGCATGCGAAGCTGACAAGATCACCATCGTGGCGAACGGTGGCGCCCCTAACGGTCCTTTTCTGCACTGTTTGGGCGACTTAGACGAGCATTTAATGCCCTTGTCCCCTGCCGTCAGGGTTAGGTAGGGTGCACTGTACAAGCAACTGTATCAACTACCTCGCTTTTTACGTTTTTACCCTCCTCTGTGTTGCCACCTGTCGGTGACCCCTTTAGCGTATAAAAGGAGGCCCATGCGCAACATAGAGGAGGTTCGGCTGGGAGGCTCGGACAGTCGGCTTCGATTCATTCCTAGCCCAGAGAACATCACACTCTCACTTTGGAGAGCAAGAACACCAGATAATACAACCAGACAAGCAGCAGTAGGAGTGTTATCTCTCCGGAGAGCTCCGAAGCTGGGTAAACTGCTCGTGTGCCTCACCTCGATCTGCTCTTTGTGCGATCTCCGCCCCCCGCCGAACCGAAAGGGGCCCGGTCCGCCGGCCCCATAGGTGTTCGAGGATCAGTTCACCCTGACATCTTTGGCGCGCCAGGTAGGGGGCGTCGAGATTGCGTGAACCTGATCCGGCATTCACACGAGCTAGATCCTTATTCCCTTCATCAACATGCCACCGAAGAAGAAGACTTCGGCGGCGGCCACTCCATCCACGTCACTTCCGCCACCGTTGGAGCAAACGAGTGGTGGGATGGACGCCGGCGGAAGAAAGGACGTCGACGAGGAAGCCCATGATGCCGCCAGGTCCAAGAACAAGGCTGCGCAAACCTCGGTGACTGTACATGTTCCACGCCACTCTCAGGAGGCGCAAGATCAACAGCGTCATGGCACTAGCAGTGCCATACGCATGATAGCCCAAGACCAAGCTGGTGGATCTCGGGGCGCTCAAGACCAGCATGCACGCCAGCGTGCTGACACGAGCGGGGCACGGTCGCCTGGACGGGATACTGCTCCTTCTAACATAGTTAGAAGTTCGAGCACGTCCCGCTCCTCGCGCCGTCCGCCACTACCACCCACCACTCCAGCAGAAGCTTTGGCGTGAGATCAACTTCTCCTAGATTACCCTCCGACGTCAGACAAGATCGACGAATGGAGAGCCACCATTCAGAGTCTCATCGGCTACGCCAACGGCGACACTCCACGGCGGCCGAGCGCATCGCCGCTGCGGCAGGACCGCCGGACGCGAGCCGGTGACGACGAAACGGGCGGAGGTGCAACTACCATGCAATCACCGCCCCGAAGGCCAAGATCGCCGACTCGCCGGATCCACCTCGACAGCGACTCCACTGCATCGTCGGATCCACGAGCTCGTCGCGATCAGCGCCAAGTTCTTCATGATCGACAACAAGAAGACGCTCGAACCCGCATCGAGCACCGAAGAGAAGCGCGACGTTAATCCGACAAGCGCGCTGGGCCCTCTGTTGACATGCATGCGCCAGGGGAACCAGGCAATTTGCCGTACGCGGTAGGTTGTCCTGCGTTCACTCGTGAGCTGCGGCAAGTCCAGTGGCCCAGTACAAAGAACTTCAAGCCAGACGTACTAGAGAAGTACGACTGCAAGACGCATCCATCAGAGTTCCTCAGCATCTACACCATTGCGGTACAAGCTGCCGGGGGACGAGATGACAAGATCCTTGCCAACTACTTCCCGCTGGTGCTCAAGCCCAACGTCAGATCCTGGCTCATGCCCTTGCCGGACAACTCCATATCCTCTTGGGCTGATCTGTGCCATCAGTTTGTCGGCGCCTTTACCGGAGGACACAAGCCTCATGGCCAGGAGAGTGATCTTCATCTGCTCGCCTAGAAGGAAGGAGAGCCCCTGCGCAAGTACATTCAGAGATTCAGTAGCATGCAGCACAACATCCCAGACGTCCACCCTGCCGCGGTGATCAGCGCGTTCCATCAGAACATGCGGAACCGCAGGATGCGGGAGGAAATGGCGATGTGCAAGATCAGGGACGTCAGTGAGTTATACGCACTGGCCGACAAGTGTGCGCGTGCTGAGGAAGGGAGGAGGCTCCCCGGAGAAAATATAGGAGCGGGAGGATCTGATAGTGAAGATGCTGCCCCGACAAGGAGAAACCGGCGGCGGAACAACAGAAGGAGGAAAGGCAAAGAAGTGCTAGTTGTTGAGCAGTCCGGCAATGGTGGCGGCGCCAAGGAAGCCAAAACTGGTGACTCCGGCAAGGAGGTTGCCGCGGAGGTGGCGGTCGCCGACAAGCAGGACGGCACCAACAAGCAGTATTGCAAGATTCACCGCACCAAGGGCCATGATCTTCAGAATTGTAAGAGAGTCGAGCAGCTTGTTGAGCAACAGAAAGCTGAATACGAGCGGCGCGACAAAGAGAAGGCCCAGGAAGGAGCTGGTGGATCCGGCAAGAAATGTCCCGGCCGAGGAGGACGCCGCGGCAAGGCCAAGCAGCAGCAAGGAGACAGACCTCCTCGCGGCCGTGAAAAGGATGAAGATGACGGCGACGATGAAGATATGGATGATGAGGAGACTGATGAGCAGGAGTTCCAGAAAGCCACAGAGGTCCTGTGCGTTGACGGTGGTGCTTCTCTGCCTGCCTCACACCGCCAGCTCAAGCAGTGGGTGCGGGAAGTTAATGCAGCAGAACCACCCGTCGAGTCACGCAAGCCTCTGAAATGGTCTGGCACGCCTATCATCTTTGATATTGAGGACCACCCGGATCGCATAACTGCGGTC
This sequence comes from Triticum dicoccoides, assembly GCF_002162155.2. Lineage (NCBI taxonomy): Eukaryota > Viridiplantae > Streptophyta > Magnoliopsida > Poales > Poaceae > Triticum > Triticum dicoccoides. The sequence continues at coordinate 437,901,891 of NC_041383.1, forward strand.
GGGTGCTTGCCGATGTTGGTTTCACCTACAATCCGCAACCTCAAGGTCACTAAGATGCTAGTTGACGGCGGGGCCGGCTTGAACCTGATCTCCTCCGCGGTGCTCCGGAAGCTCCAGATCCCTGACAGCGAGCTCGAAGAGACCGACACATTTCAAGGAATTAACCGGGGAAGGAGCAAGCCAAAGGGAAAGATCACGTTGCCGGTAACATTTGGCAGTGAGCTGAACTTCAGGACTGAGAGGGTCACGTTTGACGTTGCCGACATTCCATTACCTTATAATGGAATCCTTGGCCGTCCGGCACTCGCCAAGTTCATGGCAGCCTCTCACTATGTGTACAACGTACTGAAAATGCCAGGCCCAATAAGTGTCATCTCTGTCCCTGGCGACAAAAAGGATGCTTTTATCTGTCTCGACAAGATCTACCGGGAAGCAGCAGCTGCAGCAGAACGGAGGACACTTGCCGCTGAAGCTCCCGGGGGGAAGAAGAAGACCAAGTCCGGCAAGAGCTCTGATGCCCGCTCCGGCAAGCGCACCTCTTCGGAGTGCTGCGCTACCGTCGAGGACGCACCATCGAGCTCCACCGGCAAGTGTAAAAAAGCAATGGCAGCTCCACCTGAGACCAAGAAGGTGTTCGCCAAGGAGGATGGCACTGGTGGTACCTTCACCATCAGCGCCACTCTTGACCCCAAATAGGAAAGCGCGCTTGTTGCTTTCCTGTGGGCGAATGTCGACGTGTTTGCGTGGCAAACGTCTGATATCCCCGGTGTTCCCAGGAAAGTAATTGAGCACCACCTTGCCGTCTGTCCTCATGCGCGGCCCGTCAAGCAGAGAGTCAGGAAGCAGGCAGTAGAGCGTCAAGAATTCATCGCAGAAGAAATCAAGAAGTTGGAAGCAGCAGGCCTTGTCAGAGGAGTACTCCATCCCACGTGGTTGGCCAATCCTGTTGTTGTGCGCAAGGCTAATGGGAAATGGAGACTTTGTATTGACTTCACTGATGTTAATAAAGCTTGTCCCAAAGACCCATTTCCCTTGCCGCGTATTGACCAGATTGTTGACTCCACAGCCGGATGTGATTTGCTTTCGTTTCTTGATGCATACTCAGGATATCATCAGATCTTCATGGCCGAAGAGGATGAAGAGAAAACCGCATTTATCACCCCGTGTGGCACGTACTGCTTCATACGGATGCCTTTCGGTTTGAAGAATGCTGGTTCAACATTCGCAAGGGTAGTCCATCATGCTTTTGAGCCACAAATACACAGAAATGTGGAAGCTTACATGGATGACATAGTGGTCAAGAGCAAGAGCAAGGCGACCTTGATTCAAGATTTAGACGAAACATTTGCAAACCTACGCAAGATCAACCTCAAGCTTAACCCCGAGAAGTGCGTGTTTGGAGTCCCTTCCGGCAAGCTTCTCGGGTTCTTCGTGTCTCAGCGGGGAATTGAAGCCAATCCCGACAAGATCAAAGCCATTGAGCAGATCGAAACACCAAAGCGCGTCAAGGATGTACGAAGGCTTGCCGGTTGCGTGGCTGCTCTCAGCAGGTTTATCTCTAGATCTGCCGAGCGCGCCCTGCCATTTTTCAAAATTTTGAAAAAGGCAGGTCCAATGAAATGGACTCCGGAAGCAGAGGCTGCGCTGCAGGACTTAAAGAGATACCTGTCCTCCACTGCGACGCTTGTCGCACCTAAGCCGCAAGAGAAGTTGCTGCTGTATATAGCAGCAACCAATCAAGTGGTTAGTGCTGCGTTAGTGGTGGAGAGGGAGGCGGATGATGAGCCAGCAACCACGGCAGATCCATCCAGCGACAAGTAGGGGGCTTCGCCGACAAGTTCTGGTCCCGACAAACATGGGATTGCGCAGGAGCATGATAAGATGCCAAGGAGAATGGTGCAGCGCCCAGTTTACTTTGTCAGTTCTCTCCTGCAGGGGGCTAGATCAAGGTATTCTGGTGTGCAGAAGTTGCTTTTCGGCCTCCTCATGGCCTCGAGAAAGCTGCGCCATTACTTCCAAGCACATGAGATCACAGTCGTCACTCGCTTTCCGCTGAAGAGGATACTGCAAAATCCAGAAGCAACGGGCAGGATTGTCGAGTGGGCGCTGGAACTGTCAAGCTTTGGCCTCAAGTTTGAGAGCACCTCGACAATCCAAAGCAGAGCATTGGTAGAGTTCATAGCAGAATGGACGCCAACCCCAGATGAAGAAATTCCAGAAACGAGCATCCCCGTCAAAGAGGCAAGCAAAGAGTGGCTGATGTACTTTGATGGTGCCTTCTCGCTGCAAGGCGCCGGTGCAGGCGTGCTGCTTGTCACACCCACTGGAGAGCACCTCAAGTACGTAGTCCAGATGCACTTTCCCAAAGAGCAAGCAACCAACAATACTGCAGAGTATGAAGGATTGCTTGCCGGTCTCAGAATCGCAGCAGACCTTGGGATCAAGAAGCTCATTGTCAGGGGTGACTCACAGCTTGTTGTCCGACAAGTAAATAAGAACTACCAGAGTCCGTTGATGGAAGCGTATGTCGATGAAGTGAGGAAGCTAGAAGAGCACTTTGACGGCCTACAAATGGAGCATATCCCAAGAGCTCAGAATGATATTGCTGACGGCCTGTCAAAGTGCGCCGCACTAAAGTTACCTGTGGAACCAGGGATCTTTGTGCTTAAGTTGACTCAACCATCCGTAACACCATCAACTGGACAAAACAAGAAGAGGAAGTTGGTTTCCAGCGACTACTTTCCGGCAGAGCTCCCCGAAGTCGCCGCCAAGAAAGTCCCCAAGATCAACACCAAGAAGGCTGAGGGGCAGTCTGCTCCGGCAAGCCTAATGGTTTGTTCCGTTGAAGCAGACGCTCCCGACAAGTTTTGCTCCGGCAAGCTTGCCGGGGAACATCAAGCTCCGGCAGGGCCGCAAGTCCTTGCCGTAGAAGCAGATGTTCCCGCAGCAGCAGATGTGCCTTTAGTCCTTTTTGTCGAGCCACAAGCTCCAGCATGGGCACAGTAGATTGTCCATTTCCTTCAGACAGGAGAACTTCCCGAAGAACAAGAAGAAGCGGAAAGAGTAGCCCGGCAGTCAAGTATGTACCAGTTTGTCGATAGCATACTGTACAGAAGAAGACTCAACGATGTGAAATTGAAGTGTATTCGCCGGGAAGATGGACAAAAGCTGTTGGCAGAGATACATGGAGGCATATGTGGCCACCACATAGGCGCAAGAGCACTTGCCGACAAAGCTTTCCGGCAAGGTTTCTTTTGGCCGACAGCCCTCCAGGATGCAACTGCACAAGTAACCAAGTGTGAAGCGTGCCAGTTCCACTCCAAACAGATACACCAGCCAGCTCAAGCTCTCCAGACGATCCCTTTATCCTGGCCATTTTCAGTCTGGGGGCTCGATATCCTCGGCCCCTTCCCCCGAGCTGTCGGGGGCTTTGAGTACTTGTACGTCGCAATCGACAAGTTCACAAAGTGGCCGGAAGTGCAGCCAGTGAGGAAGGTGACAGCACAGTCAGCAGTCAAGTTCTTCAGGTCGATTGTTTGCCATTTCGGGATCCCTAACAGGATCATCACCGACAATGGCACGCAATTCACGAGCCGCACCTTCATGCAGTACGTCCAAGACCTTGGCGCCAAGGTCTGCTTCGTTTCTGTTGCTCATCCGAGAAGCAACGGTCAAGCAGAAAGGGCAAATGCTGAAGTGCTGCGCGGGCTCAAGACCAGAACTTTCGACAGGCTGCATAGGTGCGGAAGAAACTGGATCGAGGAGCTGCCGGTGGTTCTTTGGTCGATCAGAACGACGCCAAATCGAGCCACTGGCCAGACACCTTTCGCTCTAGTCTATGGAGCAGAGGCAGTTCTCCCCATGGAACTCGTATACGGATCACCTCAAGTGCTCGCTTATGATGAGCTTGAGCAAGAACAGCTGCGGCACGACGACGCGCTGCTCCTTGAGGAAGATCGTCTTCAGGCTGCTGTACGAGCTGCTCGATACCAGCAAGCTTTGTGCCGCTATCACAGCCACAAAGTTAAAGCCAGAAGCTTCGAGGAAGGCGACCTTGTTCTTCGGCGCGATCAGTTCACCAAGAATTCCAACAAGTTGACGCCAAAGTGGGAAGGCCCTTATCGGGTGGGACGAGTCACAAGGCCTGGCGCTGTCCACCTTGAGACCGAAGATGGCATTCCGGTGAGCAACTCCTGGAACATAGAGCATCTTCGTAAGTTTTTCCCATAAGGCGCGGTTGCCGGAACCCGTTCCGGCAACCACCTTTTGTACAAGTCTTGCCGCTGTTGCATGTAATCCTTTGTACAAAGCCGGGCGCAGATCCCGTGCATAAGTAAAACCCCATGTGCTCCGCACAGCTTGTCCATTTCATGCGTTAGTTCCTTTCTTGCATGCGATTATCTGACACTTTGTGCAGCACCTACATCCAGTAAGCAGTAACGAGCCAAAGAGCTCCATATTATTATTTTCTCTTCTTTCTTTTTCTTTTAAAGGAAAAGAAGGTTCTCTCGCACACAAGTTTGCCGGGGGGAAGGAGAAGATTGTGGTATGGGCCAGGCGTCGTTCAAGCAAAGACTTGCCTTACCGGGAAGCAAATAACAGAAAAGCTAAGTTGCCAAAGTTTGAGCAATCACTTTTTTAAAATTTTGAGTTATCTTCCTCGAACGACCCTGCTTTGTATGGAAAACATGTGCGCGGAGGAACCAACTCATGGCTAGTTGCGCCCTTACTTTGTTTCGAGTCCACTCAACAGCTTAAGCATGCTGCATCTAGTCGCGACAAGGTTTCTTGTCGGAAGCAGCGGTGCCAGCAGGCTGCTGAAGTTCCGCACTCAGTGCTCGCGGCTCGGGCGCCTGCGCCGACAAGTTCCCTAGAAGCGTAGGGTAAAAACATACAAAGGAAGGAATCTAGTAGAGGAAATAACATTGCAATTGATAACAGAAATAAAGTTATATTACAAAGATAACTTGTCGCAGCTCTAACAGACTGTTTTCATAACATGGTTAGCAGCGACAAGGGAAAAGAAGAAATGGGCGACCTAATCTACGCGTCCGCCCTCGACTCTCTTGATCTCGCTCACCTTGTCCACAATGGGTGCGACAAGGGCCTTGAGTGCATCCAGATCGGCGTCAGGCGGCAAGGACCTGAGGACGTTGGTGAAGCTGAGGCCTGGATTGCGGAAGGCTACCTTCATCAGCACCTTCTGGAGAACCCCGGCGCAGATTTTGCGCGACTCGTCGGCCAGCTGCTTTGGGATCCTCTCCCGGAGCCGCTGGAGTGCCGTCTCCACGCCCTTGAAGAACAGGCTGAGCTTGGCGCTGGGTTGAAGACTCTCGTCGGAAGGATACCCAAAATCCTCCATCCCCAGCTGCGCCAGCTCCTCGTTGATGACTGCGGCAGTGTTCACCAGACCCTCGGTCCAGTGCTCCACTGTGTCTCTGAACGAGTTCTGGGTAACTGCAATGCTCTCCAGCAGCGCCGCGTCAGCCTTGACCTTCTCCGCCAAGGTCTTCTCCCGCTCCTTGGCGGCCTCCAGCGTCTGCGTCAGCGTGGCCAGCTTCAGCTCCAAGTCTGCTTTGGAATCCTTGGCAGCGCTGAGCTCCTTGCGCCTCTCAGCGAGAAGGCCTTGCAGCTCACCGTGGGCGGCAGCATCCTTCTCGCGCTCACGCTTGAGCGCGGCAAGCTCCTCGCCGCTCTTCCCAATATCGGCCTCCAGCCGCGCCACCTTCTCCTCTAGCTCTTTATTGGCGGCCTCTGCAGTTGCCGCGGCATCCTTTGCCTCCTTGAGCGCCCCGCCAAGTGCTCGCTCGCGCTCGGCGAGCTCTTCCTCATAGCTGTCGAGGTGGGCCTTCCGCTGCACTAGTTCACGTTCCCGCGCGGACTGCTTCTCGGCAGCAAGCCTTTGTTCCTCCTCAGCCTTAGCCTTCTCGAGAAGAAAGGCCGTGCGCTCCTCGTCGACTCGCTCCCGCTCCTGCGCCAGGGACCGGAGAGCTTCTTGATTTTGGCCCCGGAGCTCCTCCGCGCGCTTTTCCATGTCAACTCCCGCCTTCGCGACAAGCGCTTCCCGGGAAGCCAGCTTGGCTTGCCGGGTGCGGTAGAGTGACAGCAGCTTCCGCAGCAGCTGCTCCTTCTCAGGCTCGCCGCTCCTGCTGCCGGGCGCGTCGATCAATGACAGTCCAGCAGAGGCGAGCACCTCCCCGTCAAAAGTCTCCCCCTCGACCGGCGCCCTGGAGCTCGACGCCCAAGGCAGCTTGATGAAGATATTGTCACCGGCCTGCAAGTAGGCGCCGGGCTGGGGCTCCTCGGAGCCTGGCTCTGCAGAAGCGGCAGAGGGTTCGGCGGTCGTCGCAGCGCCCGGTGCTCCTGCGGCCTCAGGGTCGTCAGTGCGATCGCCCGACCCCTCGCCGGCTTCCGCAGCAGCAGCCCCGACGGCCTCCTCGCCGGCGGTCACATCAGCATCGGCACCTTCCTCGCCGGTGCCCTCTGTCTCCATTGGCTCAGCCGAAGATGGGTCTGAAGAACGAAGAGGGGAGGAAAATCAATCAAAAAATCCAAGAAAGGAAAACGGAAGAAGCAGAACCCAAGGGAAAGTTTTTGGGCAAGTGGATTACCTGCGCCAAGATCTTCAGTTGCGGCCTCGGTCGCCGCAGGATCAGCAGTGTCGTCCCTTGACGGAGAGTCCCCCCTTGCCGAAGAGCGCTCCCTTGCCGGGGACTCCTCCCTTGGCGGCGCAGTCGAAGCAGGTGGCACTTTGGGACCGGCCTCCGGGCGCTCCTGATGAGGCTGCTCTGCTCCTGCACAAGTCAACAAGCAAGATATCAACAAAGGAAAAAGCACTCAAGCGCGCCCGACAGCAGAAGGCTAAACTATGAACTTACGCTGGGGGCTGCGCTGGGGGCTGCTCCGAGGGGTGATTGCCGGGTCCGTCAAGATGGTCTCGGGCCCACCTCCTGCCGACGCGATGGGGTCATCCTCGATGACGATCACCGCGGCCTTGGCTCTCTTCGCCGCTCTCTGGGCCAGTGTTCTGAAAAGAAAAGAGTCCAGATTGGAGCAAGTCAGATACAAGATATAAACAACAAGATTGAAGGATTATAAGGGCACCAAAGAAACTCACTCTTCTTCCTCCTCGTCGGAGCTGAGCGCAGAAAGATCGAAGTCCGGCCCTCCTCCGGTGCGGCGAGGTGGAGGAGTAGGATCCCTTGCCCGCTTGGCGGGGGCAGTGGCGGTGGCCCGGGAAGATCCCGCTCCAGTTGCCGCTGTTGCGTGAGGCGCTCCCACGGCAACATTGCTTGCCACGGTAGAGCGCGTCGTGCGGCTCGGTGGCTGTGGAGCCGGCTGCCGCCCCGCTGCGTCCCCGGCCCTGCGAAGGCGCCTCCTTGGCGGGGCCGGGGGCTCCGCCTGCGGCAAGCTCTCTGAAGGCTCAGCCTCCTCCTCGCCGTCCTCGCTCGACTCGGCTTCGGAACCAGCAGGCTCCTCCTCGCCCATGAACTCCGCGCGTTCGGCAAGGTTTGCCGCCTCTACAGCCTCCGCCTCCTCCACAGTAAACCCAAACACACCCGCAGCAGCTGCGGCCGCAGCCTCTTCCGCCCTAGTAGCGATGAGCTGCAGCTCCTCGTCGGTGGTATCACGGGTGAGGCTCTTCTGCTCGTCGGTGCGGACCGACACTTCCTCCAAGGTGTCGAAGAACGCTCGCACAACGTCATCCGCAGGCTCTTGCCAAGTTGGGACGATGCCGTGTGAATCGCACAATGGCATCATGGCGCGGATCCGGTCAAGCGAAGAGTTATTGCACAAAGGAACTACGTCCCTCGGCAGTGTGAATGGGTGCTGGGGGTCGCGTTTGAATAATTCCAAGAGCATTGCATCCAATTCCAAGACGGTGAAGTTGTAGTTGAGGCCCGGCCGCAGCCTCATGATGTCCGCCGAATTCTTGAATTCCCAGGCGGGCCTCCCCCTCTCCTGCAGGGGGGCAATGCGGCGGCGGAGGAAATCTGCCCCGACAGCACCTACGGTGAGCCCGGCAAGCCTGAGGCGAAGAATCCTAGTGATGGCGATCTTCAGCCTCTCGTCTTCCGGGGCCACGTTGCTCCAGTCATTGCCGCGCACTATTGGAGTTTGGCGCACGGCGGTGAAGGGCTGTGGATCCTCCTCGACAATCCAACACCACTCTCTCTACCCGAGGCATGAAGTAATGGCGGAAAAGGGCTACACTAGGGTGGACTCCGACAAAGTTTTCGCACAAGTGTGCGAAAACTGCCATGGTCAGGACAACATTGGGGGTGAAGTCAAGGAGGCGGAAGCCATATGTGTTCATAATGTCACAAAAGAACTCCGAGAAGGGCGGGCAGTGCCCACAATAGAAGAATAGCGGGAAGAACGGGTACCCATTTGGAGCCGACTCCGAGGCAGCGGCCGGGAGTACCCTCGTGCGCGGATGCGCACGCGTCTCCGTCGCCCAAAAGAGGTAGAAGTACTCCCTCAGCTCCTGCACGCCGAGCTGGGGGGTGAAGATCGCCCGCTCCTTCCACAGCGCCGCGAGCCGCTGCGCCTCGGCCGACTTCACACCCTTTCCCTTGTCGGCTTTCGGGGCCATGGCGGAGGTGGTGGGGAAGGTCGACGGCGTGGTGATGCTGGTGGCAATGGGGGGGCGGAACGCTGCTCTCTCGGCTTTGAGAAGAAGGGGGGAGCGGCGGAGTTTGTGAAGAAGGAGTAGCAGCAACCAGCGAGGGGGAACGAACTGCCCCTGTTTCCTCTGCTTATAAAGAGGGATGGGGCGGACGTTTCGGCCTTCCAAATAAACAACCACCCACGATCTCTCCCACGATGCCGCATTCAACGCGTGCCGTTATGGGAGAGTGCGGTGGATACGGAACAAGATTTGGCGTGGCCCAGCCCGCGTGTGCCCGTGCCCTGTCTTGGGCCTGGCCCAACAGCGCTCGCCACCGTTTCTGGCCCAGGCCCGGGGGCTCCTGTCGGTGTACTAGAATAGGGGTACCCTAGTACCCCGAACTTGTGCACGGGCAGTTGCAGCACCCCGCGGCAAAGGCTTGCCGGGCGAACGCCAAGATCCCCCAAGGTTCCCTTGGAGCCATCCAAGAACAAAGTATTTAAGCTAAGGAGACAAGACCCCGGCAAGAGGAGCTTGCCGGGAAGGCCAACCAAGGCGCTCCAAGGAACTTGCCGCGATGCGCCACACGCTCCGGCAAGGCAGCAAGGCCCCGGCAAGAGGAGCTTGCCGGGAAGACTAAACAAGGTACGCCGAGGCCCGGTGAGCGACGAGCTTCTGGGCCCAGCGAAGATAACGACAGCGGCAAGGTGCTTGCCGCGGCAGGCGGCCACTCTGCGTCCATGCTCCAGCGCATCCACCAATGTGTCGCTCTGGGGGCCTCTCCGGGTGCGCGTGGCGGGAGGCTGTGCAGCCAGCAGTGCGCAGTGGCATGCGAAGCTGACAAGATCACCATCGTGGCGAACGGTGGCGCCCCTAACGGTCCTTTTCTGCACTGTTTGGGCGACTCAGACGGGCATTTAATGCCCTTGTCCCCTGCCGTCAGGGTTAGGTAGGGTGCACTGTACAAGCAACTGTATCAACTACCTCGCTTTTTACGTTTTTACCCTCCTCTGTGTTGCCACCTGTCGGTGACCCCTTTAGCGTATAAAAGGAGGCCCATGCGCAACGTAGAGGAGGTTCGGCTGGTAGGCTCGGACAGTCGGCTTCGATTCATTCGTAGCCCAGAGAACATCACACTCTCACTTTGGAGAGCAAGAACACCAGATAATACAACCAGACAAGCAGCAGTAGGAGTGTTATCTCTCCGTAGAGCTCCGAAGCTGGGTAAACTGCTCGTGTGCCTCGCCTCGATCTGCTCTTCGTGCGATCTCCGCCCCCCGCCGAACCAAAAGGGGCCCGGTCCGCCGGCCCCATAGGTGTTCGAGGATCAGTTCACCCCGACATTCCGATAAAGTAAATAGGAATTATGCCAAAATTGCGTTTTTAGCCATTTTAAAATTTGACTTAAAACCGTAAGGAATTGGGAGAAACAATATATACGAAAAAGTTTCGCATTTCCTGAAGCTTTCCAACGTCGTATCATTTGTTGCATTCGGACGTGTGGTTAAAACATTAGCTTGAAAATACAAACTCGGTGGAATTTGTACTATTTTCTGAATTACTCTTAAACCGTTCTAAATTAGAAAAAACTTTTAACATGAAAAAGTAGCGCATTTTCACAAGCTTTCCTACTCCATATCATTTGCCTCAATTGGATTATCCGCTTAGAAATTATATATAAAATACGAACTCGGCCGTTCGGTTTGCGAAATTTTACGATTTTCAAGATTACTATTTATCCATAGGGACTTAGAGAAAACTTTCAACATGTCGAAGGAGCGGTTTTGCAGCAGTTTTACAAAGCCATATTATTTACCTCATTCCGATAAATGGTTTAGAAATGCGATCGAAAATACGATTCACGTTTTTTGTGTGAAGAAATAACGGTTTTCAAAACTGCTCTTAAACCACTTACATTTTGCCAAAATTTGAAGTTGGATCATGATACTAGTGTCCATAGCTTTCCAACGGTATATCGCAAGCCCCATTTGGGCAATGTTGACGGAAGTTCAACCTAGCACTAGGGGAAGTTCAGGTCGAACAAATCAGGCTGTAAAATTGCAAAAACGCAATTTCATTACGAACCGAGAGCAAAATCCGCCAGCGAGCGAGATTTCTATTTAAAACCGGTATTTAGTTGCTAAAAAAACTTTTCTAGATTACACTAACATCACATAGAACACTACTGAACAGAATAATTCATGGGGGAAGCCACGGTTGCAAAGATAGCCCGAAGGTCGGGTTCGTACAGAGGGAAGTTCAGGCGCGTGTACAAACAAAAATACGTCACAGAAATTCAACGTGAAAATAGCATGAAGTTTAACTACTACGCTGAATGATTTCAGATGAAAAACTTTTAAAATCGTTGCGAGTATGAATAAAAAAAATGATCAACACGGGAAAGTTGCGTGTTTACAACAACTTTCCATCGGTATATCACTTGCTCAATTCCGGTGAGTGGATGGAGAGCTAGGAGCCATGCATAGAGATATACGAGAAAACAAAAGCACGTGAAAAACAGAGTGAAGTTCAAGTACACGTGCCGAGAAGTTCAGGTTCTTCACGCGATGAATTTTCGAACAATCAGTTTCACGATAAAGGCAGAACGAATGATCTCGCTAATTTCGCAATTACTTGAAAACGGCGGGGAATCATAGAAAACCGTCAATATGAATAAGTTTCGCATTTTCTGTAGCTTTTCAGCGGTATATTATTTGGCCCATTCCGATAAGATATGTAGAAATTATGCCAAAAATACGTTTTTATTCATTTTCCAATTTGACTTCAAATTATAAGGAGTTAGGAGAAACAATATATACAAAAAAATTTCGCATTTGCTCAGCCTTTCCAACGCCGTATTATTTGTTGCATTCGGAAGTACAGTTAAACAATTAGCTTGAAAATACGAACTCGGTGGAACTTCTACCGTTTTCTAAATTCCTTTTAAACCGTTCCAAATTAGAAAAAACATTTAACATAAAAAAGTAGCGCATTTTCACAAGCTTTCCAATGCCATATCATTTGCCTCAAATGGATTAGCCGTTTAGAAATTACATTGAAAATACGAACTCGACTATTCGGTTTGTGAAATTTTACGATTTTCAAAATTACTCTTTATCCATAGAGAATTAGACATAACTTTCAACATGTAGAAGGAGCGGTTTTGCAGCAGCTTTCCAACGCTATATTATTTACCTTATTCCGATAAACGGTTTAGAAATGCGATCGAAAATACGATTCACGTTTTTTGTATGAAGAAAAAAAGGTTTTCAAAACTGCTCTTAAACCGCTTACATTTTGCCAAAAATTTAACTTGGATCATGATATTGGTGTCCATAGCTTTCCAACGGTATATCGCAATCCCCATTTGGACACTTTTTAGCTGAAGTTCAACCTAGTACTTGGGGAAGGTCAGGCGCGTTACTCAGGAAGTTCATGTTGTGATTAGAATATTATTCTGATCCCGTGATCAGAATAGTGTTTATGTATATATATATATATATATATATATATATATATATATATATTTATTTATTTATATATATATATATGTGTGTGTGTGTGTGTGTGTGTGTGTGTAATCCGAAAGATAACAGTCGTTGGCTTCAGCCCCCACGCATACAATGCGGGGGTGTTCGTGAAAAAATGTGCCTGATCACTCTTTATCCAACGTCTTGGTCCGGCAAGGAGGTGATCGCACGTCGAACTAGGCAACCAGACTATATAGCTGTAACACTTTCGCTTAGCCGCGGGATTCTAATATTAGGGCTACTATGTAGCCCCTGGTACCATTGCGTGCATCCGAATACGGGCACGTATGTACCTGGCCAGGAAATTGCCCTTCGTTAAGGCGGAGGATTCCTAGAGATTCCAGTGAGTCGTCGAGTGGTTGACCAGTCTCTCGCTGTATCATGATGGTCAGTTTTCGGCTTTCTCTACTGAGGTGCTCATCCGGAATAACCAGGGCACAATCGCAGTAGTTCTCCTTTGGCCACCTTAGCCGATTATAAGGAACGTAAGGCGGCAAACCCAGGAGCCGGGCAATCCCAACATTTGACCAAAGACATGATTCGCAGCTGATGCATATAAGGCCAAACTCGTGTCGCCAAACACTCCCGAAGGTATTCAGACTTTCTAACATATGATGGGCTCAAGAATGCCCATTCATTATAAACCCTGTATGTCCAGGTGCGTGCATTAATCTGTCGTGGCGTAATGCCAAAAACGGCAGTATCCTCTGTGGGTATGGAACCTGTGGGATGATGAAACAACAAGAGGCAATAGAAAAGGTTTACACAGGGACTTAATCTAAAAAGAAACCTGTTGGACGAGGCCTTGCTGCATGTCTGCGCCTTTGTCTCCGTTGTGCCGCATCCTGGAAGGGTATCGCGCGAACATTGTTTGCGGAAAAAAGGAGATCTCCTAGAAGAGTGCAACATAAGTGTGTGATGGATAGTAGAAAATGTAAAATGCTGGCCTGCCAATAAGGTTGAGCCGAGAGTGTGGGGATTTATTATTAGCCCCTGGTGTCCACTATAGGATTACATATACAATTGCCCTGGTTTAATGTGGGCTGCCGGACTCGTCTAACCGTGTCCGTGGTCTTAATGACCTTGTATAATTTTGTTTAGAGGCCGCTTATAGTCCGGCCACTAGGGACGTCGCGTATTCCTCTGTGCGTGAAAGGCGCTCTGTTGTTCCGCTAACGGTGATGACGCCGCGTGGACCGGGCATCTTGAGTGTAAGGTAGCCATAATGCGGCAATGCATTGAAGCTGGTGAAGGCCGTTCTTCCAAGCAATGCTTGATAGCTGCTTTGGAAGGGTGCGATGATGAACACTAGGTCTTCGCTTCTGGAGTTACCTGGAGAGCCGAGTGTTACCTCCAGTATGATGGAGCCCTTGCTGTGGGCTTCAACGCCTAGTATCACCCCTTCAAAGGTGGTGTGAATCTTGCTGATTCTAGATGAGTCTATCCCCATCCTGCGGACAGTGTCCTCATATATTAAATTGAGACTGCTGCCACCATCCATGAGGACATGAGTGAGATTGTATCCGTCAATTATTGGGTCAAGCACCAAGGCATTTGATCTTTTGCGCCGAATGCTAGTTCGGCCTTCTAGGTGATCGAAGGTGATCGAAGAAGACATCCAGCAGTTAGGTGTGGGTACGATGGGCTCTATATCGCGTGCGTTCTTATGGGCACGCTCGCCCCTTCCCAAGGATGTACGAGTCGCGTGGATCATGTTCACTGTTTTAACCTCTGGCGGGAATGTTTTCTGTCCCCCAGTGTTCGGTTGGCGAGGTTCATCCTCATCTTCACTTGGTGTTTCCCTTCCCTTGTGTTCGGCGTTTAATTTGTCGGCCTGCTTGAAGACCCAGCACTCTTTGTGCGTGTGGTTCGCAGGTTTGTCGGGGGTGCCATGAATTTGGCATGGTCTGTCCAGAACTCTGTTCAGACCGGACGGTCCCTCTTTACTGCCTTTAGGTTGCTTATTTTGCTGGTTAGGTCGAGAGCCTCCGAATCCGGCATTAACCGTTATGTTGTCCGGGCTCTCTTCCTTGTTTTGGTGTTTGTTTCCATTACACCGTGGTTTCCCGTTTCCATCCCTTATTTCGGATGTGTTGGGGTCGCTAGTGCCTTTACGGGCGAGCCAGCTATCTTCTCCCGCACAAAAGCGGGTCATAAGACTTGTTAGGGCTGCCATTGTCCTTGGCTTTTCTTGGCCGAGCTGTCTGGCAAGCCACTCGTCCCGGATGTTGTGCTTGAATGCCGCCAAGGCTTCGGCATCCGGACAGTCAATGATTTGATTCTTCTTAGTGAGGAATCTGTTCCAAAGCTTGCGGGCAGACTCGCCGGGTTGTTGGATTATGTGACTTAAATCGTCAGCATCCGGAGGCCAGACATAAGTCCCTTGAAAATTGGCCCTGAAAGCGTCCTCTAGTTCTTCCCAGCTCCAGATTGAATTTTCGGGGAGGCTTTTCAACCAGTGCCGGGCTGGTCCCTTTAGTTTGAGGGGAAGGTATTTGATGGCATGGAGGTCATCTCCACGAGCCATGTGTATGTGGAGGATAAAGTCCTCGATCCAGACCCCTGGGTCTGTCGTTCCATCGTATGACTCTATGTTTACAGGTTTAAAGCCCTGTGGGAATTCATGGTCCAGTACTTCATCAGTAAAGCACAAGGGGTGAGTAGCCCCTCTGTATCTGGATGCGTTGTGGCATGCCGTCGGCTGTTGTTGTGTTTGGTGTTTATTCCGAACTGGTGTTTGGTTGTCATAATTGTTTTGACGGTCGTAGTCCCTCGCCGGGGTGTCTCTTTTACATCCATAGATGGACCTAGCTGCGCTAACTTTATTCTCCAGGTGCTCACGTAAATCGTGGGCGTCTTTGGCAGCTGATTTGTTGCGATTATGAAGTGGTACTCCTGGTCTCCTGGTCGTGTTGTTCTTCGGTGGAACGGCCTCGTCATCGAATTCTGGCAGTAGCTTGCATTTTGGTGATCATCGCCATATCTTTCTTCAGTGTCTAGCACTTGGTTCCATCTGCAATTGAGCATTTCCTGTGCGGCTTTAAGCCGTTTCTTCTGCTTCTTCAAACTTGTCGCTGTGGCCATAAGCTTTCTATGGAGGTTCTCTCGTTCCACGCATTCTTCCGGAATGATGAATGCGTCGTCGTTCGGACTGTCTTCTTGTCCTGGGCCGGATTGGTGAACTCGTCCCTCTGGATCGTTTTCTTCGGGCGTATGACCCGGACTAGGTTCAGCGTGACCTGGTTCGTCCTGCTCCATCGCTGGTTCTGTTTGGTCATTATTGCCTTCATGGCTGACCAGAGTATCCATTCTTCTGGCGCTCTTGCTGATATTGTTACTGTTGCTGAATTTGGAACGGCGTCTGCGCCATTGCTTTGGTTTTTGCCCAGGGGTGTTATCTTCCGGATTGTCGCCGTCGCCTTCCTTGGGCGTATCCACCATGTATATGTCGTGTGGCGAGGCGTGAATCCGGCATCTCATAGATTCTGAGTCTTCTCCTGCATCGTTGTCCATACCGTCGATGTCTTCGGAGTCGAAGTCTAGCACGTCGGTTAAATCATCAACCGTGGCTATGAAGTGGGTGGTGGGTGGGCAACGAATGTCTTCATCACCTGCTTCCCACTTGAGCCGGACATAATTTGGCCCGAGATTCTCTGTCAAAGAGAGGGCTTTGAATGAGTTTAGTATGTCGCCGAAGGGCGAGTGCTGAAAGATGTCCGCCACAGTGAACTCCATCACCGGAGCCCAACCGGGATCGGCGGGCCCGGGGACGCATAGACTATAGCCTACAACCGGACACGAGTCCAGGGGCCCGGGGTCACCCGTTTCCTCAAAAGTGAAGCCTGTGTTCGGCTCCATCGCCAATGAGGGTAAGGCCTGTGGGGCGGGGTCCAGCCCTCCATCTTTAGGCAACGCAACCTGTCCCGGATTTAGGTCCGGGGCTTCTGCCGGGATGATATCCCAAGCAACGTCTGACAGCAGGTCTAAGCCATGCTCATCGCGATTGTTCGGCGCTTCTGGCGCTGGCCCGAATCCATAGAAGATCAAGTCTCTGCGGATATCCTCCGTGTAGTTCAGGTTTCCGAACCTTATTTGATGGCTGGGGGCATAGCTATCGATCTGCTCCAAGTGGCCAAGCAAATTGGCCCGAAGCGCGAAGCAATCGAACACGAGGATCTGTCCGGGGAAGAAAGTCTCACCCTGGACAACATCGTTAATGATGATTGAAGGAGCCATCGAGCCTGACGGCAACGTCACAGAGGAACTCTCAATGAAAACACCAATGGCGGATCTCGGGTAGGGGGTCCCGATCTATGCGTCAAGGCTGATGGTAACAAGAAGTAAGGGACACAGGTGTTTACCCAGGTTCGGGCCCTCTCGATGGAGGTAAAACCCTACTTCCTACTTGATTAATATTGATGATATGGGTAATACAAGAGTAGATCTACCACGAGATCGTAGAGGCTAAACCCTAGGAGCTAGCCTATGATGGTATGAATGTAATTGTGATCGGCCTTCTAAGGACCAACCTCTCCGGTTTATATAGACATCGGAGAGGCCTAGGGTTTACATGGAGTCGGTTACAAGGAAGGAAATATAATATCCGGATCTCCAAGCTTGCCTTCCACGCCAAGAAAAGTCCCATCCAGACACGACCCAAAGTCTTGAGTCTTGTATATTCACGCTTCAATAGTCCGGACGTTGTACACAGTCCGGCTGTCCGGATACCCCCTAATCCAGGACTCCCTCAGCCATCCCCCGCAATGTGTTTCTAGAACATATCCATTCACCTTCGGTTCAGGAGGATCCCTTCACAGAAGAGTCGCCACAACCCAAGAGTGCTACAGATCCGACTAAAGTTGACATCCCAGCCGTGGTCGACTTAGTCATGGAGGTTCTGGTCATCACTCCCGACTGGACAGTGCCATACATCGCATACATTCTTAGGAAATAACTTCTGGAGGAGGAAGAAGAGGCTCGACAGGTCGTCCGGCGATCTAAGGCCTTTATTGTGATAAAGGGGCAGTTGTTCAGAGAGAGTGCAACTGGAGTTTGCCAGAAGTGTATCACGCCAGAGGAAGGTCGAGTGATCCTTAATGATATTCACTCGGGGACCTATGGTCACCACACGTCCTCTCGGACCATCGTGGCCAAAGCATACCGAGCCGGATTTTACTGGCCGCGGGCCAACGAGATGGCTAAGGAAATAGTGGACAAGTGTGAAGGCTGCCAATTTTACTCCAACATGTCTCATAAACCTGCGTCAGCTCTAAAAATAATTCCACTCGTCTGGCCTTTCACCATCTGGGGACTGGACATGGTTGGACCTCTGAGGACAGGTAGGAGCGGATTTACTCATGTGCTAGTAGCAGTCGACAAGTTCACCAAGTGCATCAAAGCCAAGCCCATCAAAAGCCTTGAAGCAAGCACAACTATGAGTTTCATCAGGGAACTTATATTCAGATATGGCGTTCCGCACAGCATCATCATGGATAACAGCTCGAACTTTGATTCTGAAGAATTCAAAGCCTTTTGTGCCTCCCAAGGCACAAGAGTCGACTACGCTTCGGTCGCTCATCCTCAGTCGAATGGGCAGCCCGAGCGGGCAAACGGATTGATTCTCAAAGGATTGATGCCTCGGTTGATGCGTGACCTAAAACATGTAGCAGGAGCCTGGATCGACGCGCTCCCATCCGTACTGTGGGGGTTGAGGACAACCCCTAACCGGTCGACTGGAAGGACTCCATTCTTCTTAGTCTACGGAGCTGAAGCCGTGCTCCCCAGTGATTTGCTCCACAGTGCACCTCGAGTCAAACACTTCTCAGAAGAAGAAGCAGAACAAGCTCGGCAAGATGCAGTGGATCTCTTGGAAGAGGAAAGAGAGATGACCTTGATCCGGTCGACCATTTATCAGCAAGACTTGTGTAGATTTCACGCTAGAAACGTGAGGGGTCGAGCATTTCAAGAAGGAGACCTGGTTCTTTGAGTGGACCAGCAAAGACCTCACAAGCTCGCTCCTTCTTGGGAAGGCCCTTTCGTCATCACCAAGGTGCTCCACAACGGAGCATACCGTCTCTTCAACGTCGAGCATAATAAAGATGAGCCACGCGCCTGGAATGCGGATCTGCTCCGCCCTTTCTATTCTTAAATATTTGGAATGATGAGATGTAATAAGAAATACCTTTTAGTTTGACTATCAAAAGACATAATTTACTTCTTCCGAATGATTGTTGTTTATTTCTTTTGTACGAATTACCTTAGCTGCGAATCTATTTCGCCTAAGATGAAGTGATAAAATTCCTACCGAGTGGCGAGTCTGCCTCTCACTCGGGGGCTTAGCTGCAGCCCAGTGCTCGCCTAAGTGATAAAAATCCTACCGAGTGATGAGTCTGCCTCTCACTCGGGGGCTTAGCTGCAGCCCAGTGCTCGCCTAAGTGGTACAAATCCTACCGAGTGATGAGTCTGCCTCTCACTCGGAGGCTTAGCTGCAGCCCAGTGCTCGCCTAAGTGATAAAAATCCTACCGAGTGATGAGTCTGCCTCTCACTCGGGGGCTTAGCTGCATCCCAGTGCTCGCCTAAGTGATAAAAATCCTACCGAGTGATGAGTCTGCCTCTCACTCGGGGGGCTTAGCTGCAACCCAGTACCCGTCTAAGTTTGAGAAATCCTACCGAGTGGTGAGCAAACCTCCCACTCGGGGGCTTAGCTGCAGTCCCGTACTCGCCTAAGTTTGAAAAATCCTACTGAGTGGTGAGCAAACCTCCCACTTGGGGGCTTAGATGCAGTCTCGTACTCGCCTAAGTTTGAAAAATCCTACCGAGTGGTGAGCAAACCTCCCACTCGGAGGCTTAGCTACAGTCCCGTACTCGCCTAAGTTTGGAAAATCCTACCGAGTGGTGAGTAATCCTCCCACCCGGAGGCTTAGCTGCAGCCCAGTGCTTGCCTAAGTTTGAAAAACCTTACCGGGTGGTTGACAGGAACGTTAAGACCATTGCTGAGTGCCTTGCTGATGAGCTGATCAATGCTTCTCAAGGATCACCCAATTGGTTGACAGGAACGTCAAGACCATTGATGGATGCCTTGCTGATGAGTTGATCAATGCTACTCAAGGATCACCCAATCGGTTGACAGGAACGTCAAGACCATTGCTGAATGCCTTGCTGATGAGCTGATCAATGCTACTCAAGGATCACCCGATCGGCCGACTGGAACGTCAAGACCATTGCTGAATGCCTTGCTGATGAGCTCATCAATGCTACTCGAGGATCACCCGATCGGTCGA
>NC_041383.1:437921770-437956171 GCF_002162155.2 Triticum dicoccoides
GCTGAATGCCTTGCTGATGAGCTGATCAATGCTACTCGAGGATCGCCCGATCGGTCGACTGGAACACCAAGACCAATGCTGAATGCCTCGCGATGAGCTGATCAATGCTACTCAAGGATCACCCGATCGGCCGACTGGAACGTCAAGACCATTGCTGAATGCCTTGCTGATGAGCTGATCAATGCTACTCGAGGATCGCCCGATCGGTCGACTGGAACGCCAAGACTATTGTTGAATGCCTCGCTGATGAGTTGATCAATGTTGCTTAAGGATCGCCTGATCAGTCGACTGGTCATCCTTCTCCAGAAGCTGCATCAAGCAAACAGACAACAATTCGAGAGAAAAACAATTTCGTTCAAAGATAGACACAGTATATGAGATGATAAATCCTAAGTTTCTTAACCGTGGAATAAAGTGCTCGGGCATCAGGCCCGAAGGAGTTTTAACGGTTACAAATTCACTTGGCATTCCGAGGCAAATAAAAGTGAGGCATAATGTTTTTTAATCACTCGGCAGGATAAGGGCTGGTCGGGTCGCAGAAGCTGTCAAGGTCGATGCTATCAGCGATGCAAGTGGCTGCCTCGAGGAAAGTGTCCATAAAGTCCTGGAAGGAGTGCTTCTTAGTGTTTGCCACTTTGAGAGCTGCCAGTTTGTCTTCCTTAGCCTCCTTGCAGTGCACTCGGACCAAAGACAAGGCGACATCAGCACCACAGCGGGCGGAAGATTTCTTCCACTCTTGCACTCGGCCTAGAATCTGATTTAGTCGAATCATCAAAGACTAGAGATCTTGAGACATTTCTGCCCGAGGCCAGAGTTTAGCATCCACCTGGGCCATCACCGCCTTCAGCCGAGCCAGATAAGAAACCACACCATCTAAGTGCGACTCCAATCGAAGCTGATTCACTGCGGTGTCATCTTTCACTGGACAGTGGATGGGGTCGATACCCGTCTCCACCCGCCCAGTTCTGTCCCATCTAAGCTCTGCCAAAACACTCTGGGCCTCAAAGTCCTGACACAGTTCTGTCCCATTGTAAAAAGTGATGAGTCGACGGCGTGATAAAAAAGTTCAGTCGGCAACACAGTGATGAGTCGACTGATCATACCTTCAAGCTTCAGAGCAAGTTTGGCGACGAGTTGCTCCAGATAGGACTCTAGCTTGTCGGTCTTGGTCTTGAGGCCGCCAACTTCAGTGGTCAGATTTCCCTTGTCCTTCTTCAGCTGCTCGACTTCCCGATTGGCGTCTGAGATGGCAGTCTTCAGCTTCGCGTTCTCCTCCTCCAGTTTGCTGACCGAAGCCAGCTTCTGGTCTGCAAGATTTGTCTTCTCGCGTGCTTCCTTCTGAGCAGCTGCCAGATCCAGATCCTTCTGCTCCAAAGCCTCCTTCATCCTCTCTAAAGAAACAACACTCTTCAGACGAGACTGAAGTTGACGATTTTCACTACGCACATCTGCTCGTGTGAAATCACTCGGTTCAAAAAGACTGAAGGAAAAACTAGTGCGAACTATGAAGCTACAAAACAAACAAAATGGTCGAGTGATTACCTCCCATGATGGCCGTTTCTTGTTGGGCAGTCTTCAGATTCTTCTTCGCAAGTTCGGGGTCAAGTTAAACGCCGATATGCTTCTTCTTTAACTCGGTGAGCCGAGCTCCAAGATCACAAGACCTCTGCAGCCAGACAGACAGACATGTCAGTCGACAGATACAAGCAACCGTGAAAGCAAAGAATTACTCTATGCTACTGCCGAATCAAATATTCAACAGTAGTCTCGGGGACGACACCCATTGGGTGCACTAAGCATGCCCCCACTGGATCAGATCAATACTCAGCATGAGTTCAAAAAAAGAGAGAGAGAGATACATCATTAGACCTCAGTCGACTGCCAGCAGCCGACCGTGGTCTCGGGGACTACACCAAGTGGGTGCACTCGACATGCCCCCACTGATTCGAAAAAGTGCAGATTTGAAGATTTCCTGAGTTCTAAGCAAAGGAACACCCACTGGGTGATCATATATAAAGCGACATTCAAAAGTTCAGTCAGAATTTTGGCTGACCTGGACATTGGTCTGAAGGGCAGTGCTGGCGTTTTAAGCTATCTGACTGGCTTCATGCATCACTTTCACCTGCTCCATGACAAGATTCGCCTGGCGAAGAGCTTCCCTAGCGGCACCCGGCGAGTCCTCTGGAGTCTGATATGTAGCAAAGAGGGGTGGCTCCAGAGGGGTCGAAGTAGTTGCCGGGTCGGATGAGTGGAGTTGCACCGGTGCAGCAGGTGTCTGTGCAGTCGACCCCGACGGACGATCAGTCATCAACGGGTTAGCGAATGTGACGTTGGTCCAGACTATCGCCTCGGGCGCCGGTGTTGACTAAGGGACCTGGACTTCAAGCTTCTTCCTGCTTGAGCCTCCACTCTTCTTCCTCCTCTCCTGTAGAGGCACTTCTTCTTCGTCGTCATCGGGAAGCACAACAATATCTTGCGGAGCTACATAAGAGGAGAAGTATCAAATTTTCAGTCAATGGACCACCCACTCGACTAAACAGAACTTGGTCGAACGAACTTACCAGCTCATGAGGTGGCCTCTTCTTCTCTTGGGGCCTTGTCAACGTCCATGTCAGTGGCAGCAGAGGTGGGGCTGGAAGGACACAAGAATTGGTCGGTCAGATCAAGAAAATCTTTAGTCGACTTACGGAAACACAAACAAGATACCCACCCTGAGGCAAAGGGGACGTCCATCTTGATGCGCGACAATGTCTTCCGGGCCTTGGAGGGAGCAACTTTAGGCTCCTTGGCCACCTTCTCCGTCGGCTCCGGAGTCGACGTCCGAGTGCGCTTCTGAGTATTGGCGCTCGGACCCACACCTTTCCCGCACCCGCCAGCCGGATCATGCTGCTGTTTGGATCGACGTTCGGAGCGCGGCGGCGAGTCGATTTCCTCCTCCTCGTCCTCCTCCTCGCTCTCCTCCTCCTCGTCGTCTCCCTGAGAATCCCACTCGGCACTATCTTCCACGTTGTCCTCCCCCTCCTGGGCCTGTTCCAAAGCCTGTTCACCCTTGGGCATCGAATGCATCTCAGTGAACACCTGCAGAACAAATTGGTCAAACAAGAATCGGTCAATATCAAGTGCAGTCAGAGCATGAATGAGAAGCAGTCAGAACAAAAAGCATACCTTGTTGGGTGGGTTTACGCTGCTAAAGGGAACAACTCGCCTTGATCCTCTGGGATTGTCCTAATTGCCTGTGATCCTCCTCAGCCACAAAGCCACCGTTTCAGACGGCACTTCTTCTGGATGGACCCGAGCGGTGTCGTCCGGTCCGGAATACAGCCACATCGGGTGATCGCAGGCCTGGAGAGGCTGGATGCGTCGACTGAGGAACACCTCCAACGGATCCAGACCCGTAATGCCATCATTGATAAGCTGAACCACCCTATCCACCAACATCCTCGTCTCCATGGTCTCTCCAGTAGTCACTTTCAGTGGAGCAGGAGTCTGGACTCGGTCAAACGAGAAGTGGGGGAGGCCGGTCGACTGACCTGGAGCCGCGACATCCTGGCAATAGAACCAAGTCGACTACCAGCCTCTAACGGAATCAGGAAGAGTCATGGCAGGAAAGTCACTCCCTTTCCTCTTTTGGATACCTAAACCCCCGCACATCTGGATGACATGGGTTTTCGAGTCACTCGACTTTGCCTTTTTTACCGATAGGGAACGAATGGTGAAGATGTGCTTGAAAAGACCCCAGTGCGGTCGACACCCCAAGAAGTTCGCACATCGACACGAAAGCAGCTAAATATGTGATGGTGTTGGGGGAGAAATGGTGGAGTTGAGCGCCGAAAAAGTTCAGGAACCCCCGGAAGAAAGGATGCGGGGGGAGCGAAAAGCCGCGGTCGACGTGGGTGGCGAGCAAAACGCACTCACCTGGTTGAGGCCGAGGACTCATCTCCCCCTCCGGCAGCCTTGCTGCTCCCTTGGCGGTTAACCCCGACTCCGCCAGCTCATCCAGGTCCGCCTGCCGAATCAACGACCGGATCCAATCGCCCTGGATCCAGCCCGGCGGCAGCCCCGCACGCGACAACGACCCGCGTTGCTGCTTCCTGCCCTTCGCCACCTCCTTCGTCTTCTTTGCGCGCTCCAGCGCCGCCGTCTTGTCCTTCACCATGGCGACGGGGCAGCGGCGTCGGAGCGGAAGAGTAAGGTGCGGCGGAGAAGCGGAGAAAGAAGAAGGAAGAGCAGATGTGCACAGTGCAGACGCCTCGGTCCGGTCACCTTATAAGAGATTGTTTTCCGAGTGACTGACGCGTGGGACCAGGCGATCCTGTCAAATCCCGCAACAGTCGCACGCAGCGTACGTGGCGAAAAAGGCGGCGCGGGAATCGAGGAATCACTGCTTATCCGCTCCGCCCACTTCGGCACTCCCCGTCTGGCGCGCTTCCCCGAAATTTCATATCCCGTGAAATCCGGGATACACTGCAGACAATTGCGCCCAGGATCCAGCGCTCCAACACAGCACTCGGCACATGAGATCACCAGTTCACTCGACTGTCCACAGAATGGATCAAGGCGACCGAGTCAACACCAAATACCGACGCAGGTGTTCGGACTTGCAGAAAGCTCTCGCGAGGTCCCAAAGCTCGGAACGGGTTCAATTTCAGCCTACTTTGCACTCGCACCTTAATCCATTCGGGGGCTACTAATGAGGATACAGACCTGGGGTAGGGTCATAGGCCTGACCTACACGCCCTACCCAAGGTCACTACCCCAGAAGATAAGAAGACCAAGAATTCACTCGACAATGTAATCACTCGACCATCATTCCCCGCCGTCACTCGACCATATGGGGAATCACTCGACTATATCGAAGACCAGGAGTCGGATGAACGCACAACGGCCGGGCATTCACTCCTTAGTCTTCATCAGCATTAAGAACATTTAAGACTGTTGTTACCTGTAACACCCTTACTTTGTGTACATTAAGCCCCTTGTAATGGAGGTGGGTGGGGGTCCTGGCGCACTCTATATAAGCCACCCCCTCCTCTGGGACAAGGGTTCGCACCCCCTGTAACACAACACACATAATCCAATCGACCGCCTCCGAGCACCGCGACGTAGGGCTGTTACTTCCTCCGAGAAGGACCTAAACTCGTAAACATCGTGTGTACATCTTTGTCGTAGCTAAGATCTTGCCTCTCCATACCTACCCCCCTTTCTACTGTCAGACTTAGAACCACGACAGACCCAACTGTCGGCCTCTACACGTACAGTCAACTTCAGATGCATGTCGGTCATTGACAACATTGACCCGGCCGCGCCGAGAGCACCAGGGCGATGGACGACGGCTAGGCCTAGGAAGGGAACGACACAGAGGCAGGGAAGACTCGGCAGTTGTTTCCCACACGGAGGGGAGTACGACTGTACGAGGGTTTACTGGTTCGTCTGCCATCACCGGAGAATAACAACAGGAGTGGGTGAGTAGAGGGATGGCTAGGCCAGCGATGGGAGTACGGTGGGGCGGTGAGGCCTGCACGGCAGCAGAGCCGGCCGCGGGGAGGAGGGAGCAGGCAGTCTCGCGGGCGCTTGTTTGAGCGGCTGGAGCAGGAAGAGAAGAGATTGAATAAGCACGACGGCCGTTGGATGGCCATCCAACAGTCACTGCTTGTGCGTCAACCTTTTTTTAGGAAAGCCTCAAATCTATGGAAAACAGCATACAACCCATCTGCCATTATTTCTAATAATTTACAGCCCATTTGCTAATTCTTAAGGGTTTTTTTGGAGCCCATATTCTTTTTGTTAGCATTACAGCCCATATTGTGGCCACGGTTAAAAAATTATACGAAATTTTGCATATTCCCGTGCAGTCTGAACTGTTTTTAATCCCGAAATTTCGACTCACATTCAAACTGATTTTAAAAATAAATGTATATCAATATAAAATCCAACAAATTCTCCACGCATAAAAATTAATGTAATTTAAAATCTCGAAATGAAAAAAAAAAGATATTTGAAACTAATTGCCGGTTTGATGTGTTTTAAAAATGTACAACCCATTTCTCATTACTGATGGGCCATTTTCTCGGCCAGCCGAATGAAAGCTCTCCTCGTCTTGAAAGATTTGCAGCCCAAGAGGCCTGACAAAGCGACTTACTTGGCAAATCACAAAAAAACTGGGCTATGGTCGTGGACCCAGCTGTCAGCCTCTCCATGTACAGTAATCTTCCGATGGAAGTCAGTCCTTGACCACGTTGACCACGCCGCACGGAGAGCACCACGGCGGTGGACGACGGCGAGTCCTAGGAAGGGGACGACGCGGAGCCGGGGAAGACGCGGCAGTGGAAACCCGCGCGGAGAGGAGTACGAGGGTTCACTGGTTCGGCTACGGTGTGAGGCTGCCATCGCCGCAGGGCCTGGCCAGCGGTGGGAATAGTAGGGGGCGGTGAGGCCTCCGCGGTAGCACAGCCGGCCACGGGAGGCAGGAGCATGAGGCACGACCGGCGCTGGTTTGGGCGGCTGGAGCAAGAAGACCAGAGGTTGAAGAAGCACTACGGCCGTTGGATGGACATCGTACGGAATCGTTCATATTAACTAAGTTGACAAAGCCCTTCGTCCCCGTCAACTTAGTAGGCCCACAAGTCAGCCTCCCACCAAGGTGGGTCCCAACTAGCAAGGGGAGTATTCATTTTTTTGTGCGTGATAAGGAGGCACTTCCGGTGGGTCCGAGCTGACAATGGAGGGAACGTTTTTTTTCGCGAAATACAGTGGCCCGTTAGGCGGGTCCCAGCAGTCAGGGGGCAAACGTTTTTTCGCAAAATACGGTGGCCCGTCCAGTGGGTCCCTGCTATTAGTTGGAGGAATCATTATTTTCCGCGTAATAAGGAGGCACTTACATGCTGCGGCCGTGGACCCAGCTGAGACTCTCCACATACACTATACTTCCGATGGAAGTCGTTCCTCGACCACGTTGACCTCGCCGCATTCCGTTGCATGCATGCGTCCATGGGCATGGTGCGTCCCCACTGTCAGCCTCTCACGTACAGTCATCTTCCGATGACTCTCGGTTGTTGACCACGTTGACCACACCATGCCGAGTGCACCCAGACTGGAATGACCCGGAGATGGGGAAGACGGGGCAGTGCAGTCGCAGATGGAGAAGAGTGGGAAACTTCACTGGTTCGGGTGCGCGGCAGCACAGCCGCGGTGCCGCCCACGGGAGACAAGAGCAAGAACAGAGGTTGAAGAAGGAGCACGGCTGTTGGATTAACATCCAACAGTTCAGCTGCTAGAATCATTTGTTGATTAAGTTGACAAAGCTGTGCGTACACGTCCGCTTAGTAGGCCCACAAGTCAGTCACCAAATCTGACGGGTCCCAGCTGTCAACGGGATGAATATTTTTTTTCGCAAAACAAGGAGGCACTTCCTTCCGTGCGAAGATACATCCGGTGGGTCCGAGCTGTCAGGTGGAGGAAACATTTTTTCAGCTTAATAAGGAGGAACTTTCCTTGCGTGCGACCATGGACCTCGTGGGTCCTAGCCGTCAGGCTCTCCGCGTACAATCCTCTTCCGATGACTCTCGTTTGTTGACCATGCCGCACCGAACACAGCAAGGCGGTGGACGACGGCGAGGCCCCGGACGGGAACGTCTCGTAGATGGGAAAATGCGGCAGTGGAGTCACAGATTGAGAGGAGGAGAAGGGTTATAACTGGTTCTGTTGTGGCGTGGGGTTGTAGTCTGTGGAGAATAACAGGAGGTGTCGAGGGGTGGAGGGATAGCCTGGCCGGTGGTGGGGTAGCGCTTCGCAACGATGTGTGCTAAGCAGAGCCGCTAGCTGCCGGAGGCCGGACCAGGCGGTCCGGGCGACGCTGGAGGAAGAAGACGAGAGATTGAAGGTGCATGCCGGCCGTTGGATATAAATCCAATGGCTGTGGATGACACAATCATTTGTTGACCAAGTTGACAATGCCCTGCGTAGGCTTCGACCTATTGGCCCACATGTCAGCCTGCAAAAATGTGGCATATATTTAACCCATGTTTTCTAGAATGTCCAGTCCATTTGCTGGGCTGGGTGAACAAATAATTTCGCGTCAATCAGGCCCATTTATATTTTCTAAGAAATCTCAGCCCATTTGCACTTCCTTGAAATATACGTATTAGGTGGGTTCGTTATATATATAATGTTATGTTAGAAGGAGCAATTAATATCACAGAATAAACCGGAGAGGCACATTTTTTATATATATAATTAAGAAATTAGCG
This sequence comes from Triticum dicoccoides, assembly GCF_002162155.2. Taxonomy (NCBI): domain Eukaryota; kingdom Viridiplantae; phylum Streptophyta; class Magnoliopsida; order Poales; family Poaceae; genus Triticum; species Triticum dicoccoides. The sequence continues at coordinate 437,930,017 of NC_041383.1, forward strand.
AGCTATTGCTCAAAATAAATTGGACACAGCATTACTTTTATAAGAGACCTGCATTTTATACCCCACAGTAGGCATACTAACAAGTTCACACACAAATACAATAGAAAAGGTAAACATTCATATCAAACTCAGGTTCACAGGACACGTTCATATTCATAGCCAACATTCACTATCAACAACTAAAAAGATTCATATATACACAAGCTTAGCATATCTATGCATCCAAATGATTGATAGATCACACGACAATATTCATACATAATTCACAAAAAGATTCAGATATACACATGTTCAGTATGTTTATGCATCCAAATGATTGAGATCACAGCCAATATGATCCATGGACGAACTTTAATTACCTAGGGTACAGACTGGTAAATGGTGTTCAATCGGAGGTACTTCTTGCTAAAATTAGTTCTTGTACGAGTAAACTTTCGAGTACATAAGAGGCAGCACAGACAATCTGAACTTTGCTTGTAGGTTTATCCTCAAATAGTGGCCTCGTGCCGAGGGAGGTTTGAGCAACTTGGCCACTACTTTCATGCAACTAGTTTACTGGCTCATCTTGGTCCTGTATCTCGCCAAAATTCTACATTGCAGACGAGAAAGGAGGCGGTTGAGAAAATGAACCACCCAAATTTTTTGTGCAGTTCAACAGAAATGGAGCATCCTTGGCATGCAGACTGATTAAGTGCCAGATGAATATACGCATCAACCAACTTGTCTAGAATCTTTAGACTCCATGCCATATAGTTCGCTACCATATGTGCCGATAACCAAAAGGCACAAGTTGGGACCAAAGACTGGACTGCATTTTTCTGGGCTATGCACCAAGCAATATTTTTGGCGTTCACTCTCCTAATACTTGGAGTTTGACAATTGGTTGACGCCGGTTGATACTCGAATGAATATAGGCACTTCTTGTCAACATCGATGCTTGTCTGAGTGAACTTTGGAGTACATAGCAGCAGCATAAGTACCTGTCCATCTGATCATTTTGTGCAGTTCTACTAAAATCACCCGATGTAATGATTTTCCCGCGAGTTCAGGCTCCAAATTACTCCTTTATGAAATCGCCAAACAGTAGCACAATACCAAATTACCAATACATATGACAGGCACAATAATTAGGATAAAGACCAGTACCAACCTGTGTGAGGTAGCATATCAATTACTATTTCCTTTGACTAGAAGCCGAGATAAGCCAAGCGACTGACAGCAATGTAAGAAAGCAAGCGGAGATTAGCGACTGACAAGAAAGGACGGAAGCTGTCGAGGCAATGAAGCACCCAAAGTTTCTGTGCAGTTCCACCAAAATTGAGCATCCCTGTTGGCACATATATTGAGAGAGTGAGATTACTGTAATAGTGGCACTAGTTGATGAAATGTACACTAACAAATAGAAGCACCCTCATTATCTTAATGGGTAAAGTTAGCAACATAGTAGTCTTGCTTAAAGATAGGTATTAGTTTATTTAATCAGTGCCAATTAGCTCAACTCAACACTCAAAGCATTGCCATTTATCATAGGTTGCAAAACTTAAAAGTGCAAAGATAAAGGAGTTTCTCATGATAGTAGCACGATACAAATAGAGATGAGAGCAAACTAATATGGATGAAGGCCTTAGGCCCATACCAACCTGAGAAAAAAAAGCTTATTCATGTAGTCCCATAAGAGATGATAAAGAACTCACTAGAATCACACAATAGTATATATTTTTGTGCACTTCAAATGTATGGTTGAAATCACTCTTGTTTACCAGTGCTGAGATTATATCGAAAGATTATCAAGAACTTCCAGCAGAGTTAAAGCACTGGCTGGGATATAGTTCATTGTATTGTCTTGTGTAGTTCCACTAAAATGTATGATTGGCACAACATGATCCCTGTTTGCACAAGTAGGAACAAGGTGAAACCTTCATTAGCTTAGTGAGAAAGGATAGGAAGACATTAGCATATTACTCAAACAGTAGCATCAAATTCATGATGGACAATACGCAAAACATTGCCTCATTGAACCAATGGCAATAAATTGACATGCAAAACAGTAGCACTATTATGTCATGACACTAATAATATTCCCTCCCTGCTCCACCACATGATTCACCTCCATAGACAAACATTCACACGTACATGATTCAGCATAGGGTCCTACTAAAGATTTGTTTAACTCCAACATGAAAATTAGGCAGTAATAAATTAGTGGTACTTAAGTACTCCTAATTAATTAAGTGAGACAGCAGAAGTGGAAGGGCTCCCTGGAGGATCGTCTCACATGTAAGGTAGTCGTTACCGGAGCCCTTGAATAGCCTCGACTGAGGCCTCTGGCTTTAGCAAGATCGCCTTGGCACTGTTTATTCTTCTTCTTCTTCCTCTTCATGCTCTGTTTCTCTTTCTCCTCACCAGTTGGTGAAATCAAGTACATGATTGGCCTTCTAATTCATGATTGGTTTTGTCAGTGAGGGAGTACAAGTGTACTAGTAAAAACAGCATTATTTTCTCATGGCAGTCGGAAAATAGAGATGAACACATGCATTAAATATCATTCTTACATAAGGAAGGTTATGGCGCCAATATGGATGATGAGGATTGGAACACAGATCTCCCTTTGTGCAGTTCCACCAAAATGAACTAACTGTTCCATTCTGACATTCCAGTTAAACAGCACAAAAGTCACTTCTTTTAAGAAGAGTTTTGTGCAGTGCACCAAAAGGTCACAACAGCAACCAGGTGAATTGGATATCCCTGTTTGCACAAAAAGGCACAGAGGAAACAGTCAGAGTCTCAAACAATTACAGGCAAAAACATTTGGCTAAACTTGCCAGAGTCTCAAACAATTACAGGCAAAAATAGTGGCATGGCTTCATTTTTACTAGGGACATTATATTAAGAACAACTAAGGTTGCGTTCGGTTCACAGGTTTGGTGCAGGATTTTCGTAGGAACACAATTCCTACGGTATTCTTTCCCTTCCAACCATTCAGAACACGGAAAAGGTGAATAGTGTTTCATAGGAACGCTGGTCTGGTAGTACTGATTCCATCGGATTAGAAACATCCATGCGCTACTCATTTTTTGGGCAGAAGCCTAAGGCAGGCGCTCGCTGCCATGCGTTAGACAGGTTGCTGTGCTGTGTTTGCCGGAATAAAAAATCAACCTATGTGTGGTACGTGAGGTGAGGACAAGAGTAGTCACTGTGCAGCTGAATAAACAAATAGCATCTCATACTGCCAAGCATGCTACTCTAGAAAAACAAGTCTGTACATTTCGTAGTCCATCCAAACACATTCTCTTGAGAGTTTCCTCTGGTTCGCTGTTCCATAGTTTTATACCTACATTCCTTTCCTGTTCCTATATTTTCATCAAGACCAATGTTTTCTGCCCCTTTATTCCGACCGGAGCCTAAATATTTGGTATAAGGGCATGGGACAGTGGGTGCACCAGCAGTACAGCACCATGTACGTAAACATGGGCATAAAGTGGTGATTCATAGTTTGTTGCCCCGAGAAACAAAGATCCAAGAAACATATCTGGGTTGGTCCCATTTTTTCACTCTAGCCACCTACTCCTATGTGTGGATAGCAAATCTAGTCCTAGTCATACCACTGTGTACAGCGTTACCCCTATATTTCCCTTTTCGACCAAGAGACCGGTTGGATGACCAGTCTGTACTAGTTTCATCCCCTTTCCTTCCTGTTTGTACCAAGTCCGATGTACATACTAAATACCCCCACCCCCACTTTATTTCAATGACAAGTATTTTCGGACGTAGGGAGTACAAGATTTGACTCCATGAAGTAGCTTTAGCTCTAACAATAGGAAAAAAATAGGTGACGTTGGACCATCCGATCGAGAGGGGCTGAGAGGTAGAAAATGATGCACATGCAGCGACGTAGCGAGCTGGGGAAGTAGAGCTAAGGCGGTTTCGAACGAAGATATACCTGAAGGTCCTCGGGATGTGGATAGGTGGGTGGCGGGAGGCCGGATCCGCCCACATGCAACGACGAAGGGATCGGAGGACCTCCCGCGCCGGCGCTCGGCCAGAGATAACGGTGCGGCCGACAGTGGGTCTCCTCCCTCGCTGTCGACGACGGCCTAAACGCTGCCCCTCCTCCCCTTCACCGGTGGAGGGGGATACATTTGGATCTGTAACCAGCGGTGAGGATAGAAAGCCAGTGTTTTTTGAAGGGAGAAAGATAGTGTTACTACCCCTATCTTGTTTAGATCCGAAGAGGATGAGAGTGTGTGAATAGAGCAACCCTAGCAAGCAAGAGTGGAGGCTCCATCCTATATATAAGTAGTGGGGTAGTTTTCCTTTTTCACTCCATCAAAACAATCGTTTAAAATTGTGTACTACTACATGCCAGGTCGCGGGGTTTTTTAGTTGTTGATTGTTTTTTGAGATAGCTAGCCGCTTGTTCCAAGTGGTGTTATGGTGTGCTAGGTCGCACTTTGTATCGTTCAAGTCTGGTACTACAAGTCCCTCCATTAAATGAACAACCACCCCCTCGTAAAAATTGTGAACAAGCCCACGGCTAAAATTAGCGGAAATGTGGGTTGCCCCAACATGCATTATTATTTATATTTTCTACTCCCTCCATTCCTAGATATAAGTCTTTTTTATTAGCCACACCCAAGACAAGAATTTGTTTATTAGCAGTGAACCCCACATGTCATAGACACAAAAATTGTGGCAAGATTCCCTTAGGCAAGCCAAAGTGTGTCTAACAATTTGAGCAACTCAGGTTAGGCAAGTGTGGCAAGTGTGGGAAAATAATGTGGCAACATAAGACAAACATAATCACAATCCAAACAGCCCCGTAATTTTTTGTGACATGCATGAAAATTTGGTTAGTTAAATTTATAGTCAAAATTTGGCAAGGTCCATCAAATCAACACATGCAAGTATCAAAAGGAAAGTCACGGCATGCATGCATGCGTTGTACTCCCTCTGTTACCAAATATAAGTCTTTTAGAGATTGCAACAAGTGACTACATACGAAGCAGAATATGTCTACTCCTACATACGAAGTAGCCCATTTGAAATGTGTAAAAAGACTTTTATCGAGTGCAGTGCTTTGATGTGTCACGTCAACTCGTAAAAGACCGAGAAATTTGATTACTACGACGCCCTCTCCCTCGCGGACTGAGCTCCGGTGCCTTAACTGCACCTGCCTTTGGCTACATGACAGGAGGGCCAACCACCTGTTGGGCCCACCTATCATAGACGCAAAGGCAGGAGCAGTACATAGAAGCTTTTGCTATACGCTATCTCTCCCGCACGAGGTGGACGGACATGCAGCAGTGGATTCGATACTGTAGAAGTAGGAGTAACATCATTGTTCGTCTTCTCGAAGAGGCAAAGAGACAAGCGCAAACCGAACATGGCAGTTGCGAACGCTCGTGTGGTGCGGTTCCTTGGAGTACTAGCCAGGCTCTTGCATGAGACAAAATTGCTATTGTTTAACAATTAAACTCCATTATCCATTGGTTGATACTCATTCTGCATAGGTCCACGTGCTTAGCACCGTTTCCTCCTGGGGTCACCAATGTTTATTTGCTAATTAATAGCATTCCATGCAATGAACTAGCAATTGCAAGTCATTAAAAGCATGCACACCTCTCATCTCTTATTGGTTGATATGTCAAGAAACAAGAAACAAGGTAGAAGTTAATGCACCACGCCTAAGTGTTTTCGGACTATTTGGTTTTCGTAAGATGACTTACACACCTAGATAGAGGGAGTAGTATAGACCTGTAAACCAGAAAGGAGTAGTATTTGCCTTTCTAGAGATTTCAACAAGTGACTAGACTACACCGTGTGCAGTACCCCCTCCCTTCCGGTTTATAGGGCTCAAATCTCAAATCTCATGAACCAAGGCATTTTGTGATTGGAGGAATGTACTGTATCTCGTACTTTACAAAACTACCCTAATTAAACTCATGCATTAATTACGTAGTTCTCTCATTTTCCTCTCCACCTTGGTCGCGGTGCACAATATTGAGCACTCCTATATGACTAGCCTCTCTATCTACATGCAGGACATTTCAAAGCATCCGGGCCCGCGTGCCATCCACCAAATCACAGCGAGGTGCTACAGTCGAGACTCACCTGTCACCCCAGTGTGGCCGTCATGACCCGTCATATCACAAAACCCACACCTTTACCAGCAGTGGTAAGGTGGCCTCCAAGTTGGACTGGACGAAGCAACCATCATTTCATTGGAACGCTCGTTCAAGCCCTTTCTTCCCTTTCTTGAAGAAAACCTCACTCCAGGCTACTCACTTCTGCCATTTTTCTTCTGTACCAACGAAGGAAAGGTGGGCGAATCAGTTATGGTGCTATATTTTCATTCCAATAATCTTCTTTTTGCGAAGCACCGACCGATTCTCACATCCTATTCTTTTCCCGTTTTCATTGCGATTGTGGTTTCCTTTCGATTGCTTTTTGTTTGTCAATTCATTGATGGATCCTGGAGCACTAGGCAAAGAGTTGTCGGCGGACAACCCACTGGAGACAGCGATCTCCAGGAAGCGAGCACCGTCCAACGAGTTGACCATGTTGGCGGGCCAACCCATGGAGACGAAGAACTCCAAGAAACAAGCACTGGCCAAAGAGTTGAGGACGTTGGCGGACGAACTCCTCAAAGAAAGTTGGAAGAACAGCAAGGGCCCCACCGTGCCTACCCCAGGAACTCTGATTGCCACCTATGTGAGGCTCAAGACCGAGTTTGAGGAGATAATCGCCGTTGAGAAGCAGTATTCCCCTGGCAAGGTGATGGCCCCCATCGAGGACGAGGAGATGGCCCCCGGAGGGATGAGATCCCCCGGTGAGCTGCACAAGGTAAAAAATAATGGCTTATTACCATAGTTGTGGTTTTTGATTATTTGCAATGTGCTTGATAATATGTTAGGGTTGTGCAGGTGCCGGTGGTTGTCCTTGATGATTCCGATGTCGTGGCCCGTCCTATTGGCATCACCCCGGAGATCGATTCCAATGCCGCTGTCCATCCTGTGGACATCGCCCCAGAGATCGATTCTGATGTCGCGGTCAGTCCTGTGGACATCGCCCCAGAAATCGATTCCCATGCCAATGTCCATGTTGTGGTCATTGCCCGAGAGATTGATGACAAGAAATAGTTGGTCGCACTAATCCTTCAGGGTAGTTTGCATTGCCCTGTGTTTAATTACCAAAATGATGCATGTTATCAAACCATCTTAGGGCTAGTGCACTATCTTGTGTGGGCGGATCTTGCTACTTTTGTTTGATAGTGAATCATGCGATGAATCATGCGAACCCTCTCTGAGTTATGGAAACAGATGTATCCTCACCAGCTTTTGATGTAATATATGGCATGCTTAGATGTAAGTTTGAACTGTTTATCATATCAGCAGGGCTTGTTTGATGATGTAACGCCCCGGATACAACTTTCCATATTCGTAACTCCGACTCTTGCCTTTTCCGAAGATGTGATTTATTATTTCCTCCGTGGTTGGGTTTTTGTCTGTTGTTTTGCATTTTGTTCTTGTTATGCATCTCGTCTCATGTCATCATTCGCATTGCATCGGCATCGTTTTCATAAAACTTGCATCCGTTCGGGTTCCGCCATTTCTCTCCGTTGTCCGTTCTGAGCCCGACCACACTCGCACGCGCCCGCAGCACCTCCGAAATATTATTTTATAAGTGGCATAAAAATGTTCTCGGAATGGGTTGCAACTTGTCGTGCAGTCTTATTATAGTGTAGACAGGCCACCTGCCAAGTTTCATCGCATTCGGAGTCCGTTTGACTGCCCAACGTTATATTTATAACCGCGATATAGTCGGTTTATTCGTCGGACATTTCGGTCTCCGAAACAATTGCTGGGCCGCACTTCTGCCCCTCTCTTCTCAGCCCGAGACCTTCTACACGGTCACTTGCAGCCCACCTGCAGCCACCTAGTCCCCCTCTCTGTCCGGAGCGCACGATCGCGATCCGAGGGTCCCGAAACCCCCCTCCTAACCCCTCAAACCCTAGCCCTACCTATAAATGGAAGCCTCCCTTCCATTTTTGGCAGCCAAGCCCCCCTCCTCGAGCCCCGCGCCGCCGCCTTCCCCCTCCAAATCCGGCGCCAGCCACCTCCCGAGAGCCACATGGCAGCTCCCCATTGGCCAGCCGCCGCCGCGCAGCCTCCCTCCTCCAACCGGAGATGGCCACGCGTCCCCCTCAGCCTCCTCCGCCGCTGGCCCGCTCCAGCCCGTCCGCGGCCCGCCCCGGGCCGATCTGGGCCCGGAACCACACCGCCGCCCGCAGCGCAGGAGCGCCCTGCTCCCGCACGCCTCCTGCCGTTCTGCTCGCCGGCAGCGTCGCCGGAGTGGTGCGGCCATCCCTACCGGCGACCCCCAGGCCGGTCCCGCTCCCTCTCCTCCTCTTGTTTCTCCCCCGCGTGCTCTCTGACCCCGAGCTCTCTCTCCCTCTCTCAACCAGGACCTCCGCCATGGAGTTCGTGGCTGGATCCCGCGCCGCCGTGAACGTCCGGCCTGCCGCCGCCGGGAACGGGTTCCCGAGCGCCGGATCTGATGGATCCTGGCCTCCCTCGCTCCCTCCAGTCTCTTCTCCATCGACCCCGTCGCCGGAATCGTCGCCGTCCTCGCTGTGGCCTCGCCGTGTCCTCCTGTGCGGGGAGCAGGACGAGCGCCAGCTCCCTCCCGCATGGGCCGCGCCTCACGTGGGCCCCGCGTCGCCAGCCAGCTCCAAGGCCCAGCCTGCTTCCCCTCCAGATCGGGCCTGCTCCAGATCTGCCCCAGCCTCCTCCACCAGCTGGGCTTGGCCCAATGTGAGCAACCCTCGCCCAAACCAAGATTCGGCCTAGTTCTGTTTTTTTAGACTCTGCGAATTTAACCTTATCCAGAAAACTGCATATTTACAGTCTGGCCCCTAAACATCATGCATATAATAACTCTTTAACAGTGCATCATTTGTAAAAACTTCATATATGTAAAATGCTTAGAATTTCATGTAGTTTAATAATATACAACTTTCATCCATGTTTAAAATGTTTAAATTGCTGTTTGATTAAATTTGCTTAAATGCCATGTTAAAATGCTTTATTTCATAACTAAATAAACGTAGCTCCAAATTAATTAAACTTTATATGTAAATGGGGTGGAAAAATGCCTAGATTAACATGGTCCACTTTATTTTCCTGTTTAACAACTTTAAAATATGTTTTAGGGCAGAACGGTAGCAAATTCATAAATTGCATATGGGGATCTTCCAGAATTGTTGTTTGTAACTTCCGGCCTCATTTAAACTTGCCTAGATAGGTAGTTTTCTCTTGCTTCACCTCTTGCCATGTTTAACAACATTTAACATTGTTGTGTACCTAAACGAGATTAAACTAAATATGTCAATGTGGTGTTTTGTCAATATGCAACTCGTTGCATATTGATCTCCACTTAACTTGTACTATTGTTTGTTGCACTTTGCCATGCCATGCCTTATTAAACCGGACATGCATCATACTTGGTTGTGCATCATGCCATGTTTGTGCTTGTGCATTTACCATGTTGTTTGTTTCTTTCTGGTGTTGCTTCTTAGTTCCAGTAATGTTGCGATTGTGAGGATTCGTTCGACTACGTCCGTTCGTCTTCTTCATGGACTCGTTCTTCTTCCTAGCGGGATTTCAGGCAAGATGACCGCTACCCTGGATCTCACTACTATCATAGCTATGCTAGTTGCTTCGTTCTATCGCTATGCCGCGTTACCTATCTGTTGCTCTTCAAGCCTCCCAAATTGCCATGAACCTCTAAACTTTGACAACCTTCCTAGCAAACCGTTGCTTGGCTATGTTACCGCTTTGCTCAGCCCTCTTATAGCGTTGCTAGTTGCAGGTGAAGTTGAAGATTTCTCCATGGTGGACAGGATTTTGGTTGGGATATCACAATATCTCTTATATTATTATTAATGCATCTATATATTTGGTAAAGGGTGGAAGGCTCGGCCTTATGCCTGGTGTTTTGTTCCACTCTTGCCGCCCTAGTTTCTGTCATACCGGTGTTATGTTCCCGGATTTTGCATTCCTTACGCGGTCGGGTGATTTATGGGACCCCCTTGATAGTTCGCTTTGAATGAAACTCCTCCAGCACGGCCCAACCTTGGTTTTACCATTTGCCTCACCACCACCTATATTTCCCTTGGGAGTAATTAACCCAAGGGTCATCTTTATTACAGCCCCCCCCCCGGGCCAGTGCTTGTCTAAGTGTTGGTCCGAACTAGAGCCCTTTGCAGCGCCCCCTCAGGGAAACTTGAGGTCTGGTTTTAGTTGTACGGATTTCTCATCCGGTGTTGCCCTGAGAACGAGATATGTGCAGCTCCTATCGGGATTGTCGGTGCATCGGGCGGTCTTTTTGTTCTTGTTTTACCATTGCTGAAATGTCTTGTAAACTGGGATTCCGAGTCTGATCGGGTCTTCCTGGGAGAAGGTCTATTCCTTCGTTGATCGTGAGAGCTTGTCATGGGCTAAGTTGGGACACCCTGCAGGGTATAATCTTTCAAAAGCCGTGCCTGCGGTTATAGGCAAATGGGAATTTGTTAATGTTCGGTTGTAGATACTTGACACAAGATCCGAATTAAAACGCATCAACCGCGTGTGTAGCCGTGATGGTCTCTTCTCGGCGGAGTCCGGGAAGTGAACACGGTTTTTGGGTTATGTTTGACATAAGTAGGAGTTCAGGATCACTTCTTGATCATTACTAGTTGACGACCGTTCTTCTTGCTCTCTTCTCGCTCTTATTTGCATATGTTAGCCACCATATATGCTTAGTCGCTGCTGCAGCCTCACCACTTTACCCCTTCCTTTCCCTTTAAGCTTTGCTAGTCTTGATACCCATGGTAATGGGATTGCTGAGTCCTCGTGGCTCACAGATTACTACAACAACAGTTGCAGGTACAGGTTTTGCGATGATCATGATGCGAGAGCGATGCTTGTTTGTCTTGAGTTCTCCTTCTGCTTCTTCTTCGATCAGGGGATAGGTTCCAGGTCGGCAGCCTGGGCTAGCAGGGTGGATGTCGTTTGAGTTTCTGTTTGTGATTCATCCTTAGACGGATGTTGATCTTATGTATGATGATGTTGTATATGTGTGGCATTGTATGCCTTATGTATGTATCCCCATCTATTATGTAATGTTGATGTAATGATATCCACCTAGCAAAAGCGTTTCAATATGCGGGTCTATCCTTGGTGGGACCTTTGAGTTCCTTTTGGATAGGGTCACATATTGGGCGTGACAAGTTGGTATCAGAGCCTCGACCGACCATAGGAGCCCCCTTAATTGTTGGCCGTTGTTGAGTCTAGAAAAAAACTATTTTGAGTCTTAGGATTATATATATCGGAGAGTAGGATTCTTTTTACTCCTCAGCCCCCTTCATCGCTCTGGTGAGGACTCTTGATGTAGATGTTTTGTCTTTCCTCTCCTCAAATTTCACTAAAAAAATTTAGGATCACGCGGGTATCTTGGAATCGTTCCGATGGTTTTGTGACGATTACATTGTTCTTGGTGCCTCCTGTCTATTTATGTGGCTTTGACCCGGGGAGTCGAGCTCCGAGGTGGTGTTGTCACAATTTTATCATTGCAGTTCTGGAATACCTGAGTTTTGCCGACATCGAAAATCTCTTTTATGCAGTTGTTGGTGAGATAACCCAGTACTGGGGCGAGCTCGGGAGTATTGCCATAACTCATATAACGGATGCTTTTCTAAGGTTGAGGTACACGATTTCCGAAGGTTTCTTGGTTATGTGTTGACGGATGGATACAGCTGGATGTAGGGATTGTTAGTTTGCGTGAGATATATTGCTTCCCCTGTATCCCCAACACCAGATTGCATAACCAGAAAATTTCGGGAGTTTATAGGTGGGAATTCAAGTAGCTCCTAGAATATCTTTTCGACAGATGCATGATATGAGATTGGGGTTCAACGTCTAGTGGTCTGCCTTTCCACGGTTGTTTTTACAGTGGTCTTGTTGTGTCTTAAAGAACCCTTGGCTATGCTGGTTCGGGGACACTTCGTATGTCATGTGCACTGCCTTGTACATGATGGTGCTGTACACTCGAGCCCGTGTGGGCCCCACCACGAAAACTTCGGATGAAATCTCTATCATATGTTTGTTCCGGCTTATTCTGCAAGCAAAATCCTTTGTTTTTGTTTTATTTGTGGTATTCGAGTTGCTTCAATGTCAAGTGTTGAATCCATACCTTTCCTAAACGGTGTTCTCATATTGCTATGTGAATACTAATCTTTTTGATCATTGAGGTTGTCATGTTAATTCTTTTCCAACCGGTGCGCTTCTCTTCAAGATGATCCCATCATTCTCCCCATCCGCAAGATCAATTCTAAGTTTTCTCAATGGTGTTTGTTTCATCCGTCCCTAAGTTGCCTTTGTTTTCCCGCCCTCCCACCCTTTTTGTTCAAGGACTCATATATGTTAATCAAGTATCCATTTACTCATGTGAAGTCTCTTCATTCTTTTCAATCAATGTTCTTATCCGGTGATTTCCCAAGAAGATGCTCAACAGTTTTAAGTTCATCATCCTTCATTGTTGTTTCTTCTCCGGTGGATGCAATTCAAGCTTTCAGTGTTGATCATATTCCTTTCCTCGTGTAAAATGCTTTCTCATGCCGGTGCACCTCTCAATCACTCACCTCTTGCTATTCATTTGTTCTGGAGTGCTCAAGATATCTCAGAAGACTTTTGTTTCCATTCTCAATCCGTTCAAGATATTTCGAGGTTGTTATCTCATTCAAGCTATTTAATTCTACCGGTGCAATCTCTCTTCAAAATTATTTCAATGGTGTTTCTTTTGAGTGGGCCCTAACCCACGGGTCTTTTTCCAGGATCTTACCTGACTCTTCTAATTTTCCTGGAGCCATTCCCAAAGTCTTTCGAAGTTTGACGTAAGAATGAATTATCATCAGTCATATGTCTTTCTCCAAGATCTTCAAATTCTTTTCATCGTTGGCTCAACCCCCTTCGCTTTTCATTCATACCGGAGTATCTCAGTAATTTTGCTGGTGTTCCTCGTCGTCATTCTCAACATGTGAAGACCGAAGAAGTGTTTCCTCTAAATCTTGTTCCTTCTCTCAAAGATTCATGGCTCTCTTAAATTTTTTTTCACCCATCCGGAGCACTTCATGAGTTGTTTCCATTTCTTTCCTCCGAAGGCCATCATGTCATAATTCCTCATTCTCAAGCTTCAGCTCTCGTTATCTAAATCTTACCGGTGCATTGCTCAAGTATTCTCTAATAAGCTCATGATCTCTTCGTTCACTTGTATCTAAATCACCTCAAGTATCTTCATTCGTTTTCCAATTCTTCCCGGTGTTTCTTTATCTTTTCTTCGTTCATTTTCAATTTTTACGGTGGTTCATTCAAGATTCTTTTTCTTTGATTATCATTTAATTCATTCATTCTTTTCAATCCTACCGGTGATTCATGAAGACCTTCTCAAGTTTACGCTATATCTCTCTTAATCCTATCTACGAGAATAAGTAGTATGCCAAACCCGTTGCTTGTCATCAATTTAAATTGGTGAAGGATAGGCATAACGTAATTCTTATTATTGTTTCATCCAAGTAATCTAGTTTCTTCTTTCCGGAGTTGGTCATCATATCACATTCTCGGTTCAAGATGTTTCATCTTTTTCTTTCCGGAGTTCCAAGTTCTCTCGGTTATATCATCGCAAAGCTCCATCTAAATCATTGCAAGGCTTCACCTTGTGTTTCCAACTTCTCTTTCTTTCAATCATACTTTTATTACCGGAGTTCTTCATGGAGGCTCTACATGATGGTTCATCTAGGATTCTGTTCATTCTTCAATTGTTCTTCAAGATTTCTCTCGAAGTTATGATCTGCTAAGCTATACTCTAAAATAAACATGATGCTAAACACATGTTTTGTTTTGAGGCGTTCAAGCATTCTTCATCTTGCATTCTGAAGTGCAATTCTTTCTACCTTATCTTTTGTGGTGGTATTATGTCATTCTTGATAATTTGAGTTCATGTCTCATGATTCATATGTTGTCAAGAATGAGGTATTTTAAATCCATCATTTTCTCTTTGTTCAAGAGATCTTTTCGACCAATCAACTTCTTATTTGGAGTTATCTTGGTATAGATTTCACCTAAAGCCTTCCCTAAGGAATGCTGCTATTTGTGGTGCTTATCATTGATCCAAGCTTTCTCCATATCCTTCTCGGTGAAAGAGGTTTTTTCATCTCTTCATTGATCTCAAACAAGCAATTGTTTTTCGTTAGTGGCAGAATGTCATCTCATAGTCTTGCGATGTTTCCATAAGCCCACTACAAGCTTATTCTTTTCGTTGTTGGTTTTCCAACAACCCCGTTGTAACCATCTTGGAAGGGTGCTTTCCAAGCTCAGTTGTGGCAGAAGTTGGCATTTTCCTCTCCATTCTTTTATTCCAGTGATCTATCTTCTATTCTTTCTTCCGAAGGCATTGTGATGTTGTTCTCTTCACCCATCACCTCGTTTTGTCAAGATCATGTTATTTTCTTGCTTATCCATTTAACCGGAGTGTTGTGTTTTCATTCGAGTTCTCTCATCTTATCAAGTTTTGCCTCCTTCCTCAACCGGAGTGCTGTCTGAAATCCTTCTTAGCCATTGTGCCATTCTTTCAATAGTTCCGGAGGCAGTGTGTTGTTGATTTCATCAAGTATCTTCCCATCTTCTCAAGTTCATGTTCAATTTCTTCCATTTACAGTCGGAGTGATGTCAAAATTATATCATTCTTATTCATTCTTATCTCGTTTCAACCAGAATGGTTTCAATTCCTTCTTGTCCATTGTGCTCGTCATTCATGTCTTTGCAACCTTCAAGTTCTCGTAATGTTCCTCGTTCCTCTTTTCTAATGGATTGTTTGCAATCTCGTTCATCTCTAATTACTCAACCTCTCAAGGTTCTTTGGTTTCACTCTTTGGTCGAAGAAGCAACTTAGTTTTACCTCCTCTCTTCCTCTTCTGTTTTCCCTTCGGTGCCATCCTAGATCTCGGGACGAGATCCTCTCGTAGTGGTGGAGTGTTGTAACGCCCCGGATACAACTTTCCATATTCGTAACTCCGACTCTTGCCTTTTCCGGAGATGTGATTTATTATTTCCTCCGTGGTTGGGTTTTTGTTTGTTGTTTTGCATTTTGTTCTTGTTATGTATCTCGTCTCATGTCATCATTCGCATTGCATCGGCATTGTTTTCATAAAACTTGCATCCGTTCGGGTTCCGCCGTTTCTCTCCATTGTCCGTTCTGAGCCAGACCACACTCGCACGCGCCCGCGGCACCTCCGAAATATTATTTTATAAGTGGCATAAAAATGTTCTCGGAATGGGTTGCAACTTGTCGTGCGGTCTTATTATAGTGTAGACAGGCCGCCTGCCAAGTTTCATCGCATTCGGAGTCCGTTTGACTGCCCAACCGTTATATTTATAACCGCGATATAGTCGGTTTATTCGTCGGACGTTTCGGTCTCCGAAACAATTGCCGGGCCGCACTTCACCCCCTCTCTTCTCAGCACGAGACCTTCTACACGGTCACTTGCAGCCCACCTGCAGCCACCTAGTCCCCCTCTCTGTCCGGAGCGCACGATCGCGATCCGAGGGTCCCGAAACCCCCCTCCTAACCCCTCAAACCCTAGCCCTACCTATAAATGGAAGCCTCCCTTCCATTTTTGGCAGCCAAGCCCCCCTCCTCGAGCCCCGCGCCGCCGCCTTGCCCCTACAAATCCGGCGCCAGCCACCTCCCAAGAGCCACATGGCAGCTCCCCATTGGCCAGCCGCCGCCGTGCAGCCTCCCTCCTCCAACCGGAGCTGGCCACGCGTCCCCCTCAGCCTCCTCCGTCGCTGGCCCGCTCCAGCCCGTCCGCGGCCCGCCCCGGGCCGATCTGGGCCCGGAACCGCACCGCCGCCCGCAGCGCAGGAGCGCCCCGCTCCCGCACGCCTCCTGCCGTTCCGCTCGCCGGCAGCGTCGCCGGAGTGGTGCGGCCGTCCCCGCCGGCGACCCCCAGGCAGGTCCCGCTCCCTCTCCTCCTCTTGTTTCTCCCCCGCGTGCTCTTTGACCCCGAGCTCTTTCTCCCTCTCTCAGCCAGGACCTCCGCCATGGAGTTCGCGGCTGGATCCCGCGCCGCCGTGAACGTCCGGGCCTGCCGCCGCCGGGAACGGGTTCCCGAGCGCCGGATCTGATGGATCCCGGCCTCCCTTGCTCCCTCCAGTCTCTTCTCCATCGACCCCGTCGCCGGAATCGTCGCCGTCCTCGCTATGGCCTCGTCGTGTCCTCCTGTGCGGGGAGGAGGACGAGCGCCAGCCCCCTCCCGCATGGGCCGCGCCTCGCGTGGGCCCCGCGTCGCCAGCCAGCTCCAAGGCGCAGCCTGCTTCCCCTCCAGATCGGGCCTGCTCCAGATCTGCCCCAGGCTCCTCCACCAGCTGGGCTTGGCCCAATGTGAGCAACCCTCTCCCAAACCAAGATTCGGCCTAGTTCTGTTTTTTTAGACTCTGCGAATTTAACCTTATCCAGAAAACTGCATATTTACAGTCTGGCCCCTAAACATCATGCATATAATAACTCTTTAACAGTGCATCATTTGTAAAAACTTCATATATGTAAAATGCTTAGAATTTCGTGTAGTTTAATAATATCCAACTTTCATCCATGTTTAAAATGTTTAAATTGCTGTTTGATTAAATTTGCTTAAATGCCATGTTAAAATGCTTTATTTCATAACTAAATAACCGTAGCTCCAAATTAATTAAACTTTATATGTAAATGGGGTGGAAAAATGCCTAGATTAACATGGTCCACTTTATTTTCCTGTTTAACAAATTTAAAATATGTTTTAGGGCAGAACGGTAGCAAATTCATAAATTGCATATGGGGATCTTCCGGAATTGTTGTTTGTAACTTCCGGCCTCATTTAAACTTGCCTAGATAGGTAGTTTTCTCTTGCTTCACCTCTTGCCATGTTTAACCACATTTAACATTGTTGTGTACCTAAACGAGATTAAACTAAATATGTCAATGTGGTGTTTTGTCAATATGCAACTCGTTGCATATTGATCTCCACTTAACTTGTAGTATTGTTTGTTGCACTTTGCCATGCCATGCCTTATTAAACCGGACATGCATCATACTTGGTTGTGCATCATGCCATGTTTGTGCTTATGCATTTACCATGTTGTTTGTTTCTTTCCGGTGTTGCTTCTTAGTTCCAGTAATGTTGCAATTGTGAGGATTCGTTCGACTACGTCCGTTCGTCTTCTTCATGGACTCGTTCTTCTTCCTAGCGGGATTTCAGGCAACATGACCGCTACCCTGGATCTCACTACTATCATAGCTATGCTAGTTGCTTCGTTCTATCGCTATGCCGCGTTACCTATCTGTTGCTCTTCAAGCCTCCCAAATTGCCATGAACCTCTATCCTTTGACACCCTTCCTAGCAAACCGTTGCTTGGCTATGTTACCGCTTTGCTCAGCCCTCTTATAGCGTTGCTAGTTGGAGGCGAAGTTGAAGATTTCTCCATGGTGGACAGGATTTTGGTTGGGATATCACAATATCTCTTATATTATTATTAATGCATCTATATATTTGGTAAAGGGTGGAAGGCTCGGCCTTATGCCCGGTGTTTTGTTCCACTCTTGCTGCCCTAGTTTCCATCATACCGGTGTTATGTTCCTGGATTTTGCGTTCCTTACGCGGTCGGGTGATTTATGGGACCCCCTTGACAGTTCGCTTTGAATAAAACTCCTCCAGCAAGGCCCAACCTTGGTTTTACCATTTGCCTCACCACCACCTATATTTCCCTTGGGAGTAATTCACCCAAGGGTCATCTTTATTACAGCCCCCCCTCGGGCCAGTGCTTGTCTAAGTGTTGGTCCGAACTAGAGCCCTTTGCAGCGCCCCCTCAGGGAAACTTGAGGTCCGGTTTTAGTTGTACGGATTGCTCATCCCTTGTTGCTCTGAGAACGAGATATGTGCAGCTCCTATCGGGATTGTCGGCGCATCGGGCGGTCTTGCTGGTCTTGTTTTACCATTGCCGAAATTTTCTTGTAAACCGGGATTCCGAGTCTGATCGGGTCTTCCTGGGAGAAGGTCTATTCCTTCGTTGATCGCGAGAGCTTGTCATGGGCTAAGTTGGGACACCCCTGCAGGGTATAATCTTTCGAAAGTCGTGCCTGCGGTTATAGGCAGATGGGAATTTGTTAATGTCCGGTTGTAGATAACTTGACACCAGATCCGAATTAAAACGCATCAACCGCGTGTGTAGCCGTGATGGTCTCTTCTTGGCGGAGTCCGGGAAGTGAACACGGTTTCTGGGTTATGTTTGACGTAAGTAGGAGTTCAGGATCACTTCTTGATCATTACTAGTTGACGACCGTTCCGCTTGCTCTCTTCTCGCTCTTATTTGCGTATGTTAGCCACCATATATGCTTAGTCGCTGCTGCAGCCTCACCACTTTACCCCTTCCTTTCCCTTTAAGCTTTGCTAGTCTTGATACCCATGGTAATGGGATTGCTGAGTCCTCGTGGCTCACGGATTACTACAACAACAGTTGCAGGTACATGTTTTGCGATGATCATGACGCGAGAGCGATGCTTGTTTGTCTTGAGTTCTCCTTCTGCTTCTTCTTCGATCAGGGGATAGGTTCCAGGTCGGCAGCCTGGGCTAGCAGGGTGGATGTTGTTTGAGTTTCTGTTTGTGATTCATCCTTAGACGGATGTTGATCTTATGTATGATGATGTTGTATATGTGTGGCATTGTATGCCTTATGTATGTATCCCCATCTATTATGTAATGTTGATGTAATGATATCCACCTTGCAAAAGCGTTTCAATATGCGGGTCTATCCTTGGTGGGACCTTCGAGTTCCTTTTGGATAGTGTCGCATATTGGGCGTGACAAATGATTCTTGGTGTTAGTAGGCTAGCTACTGTGCGAGCTATAGTACTTGCAAAACACTCACCGAAGAGAAACATTGGGGTTGATGAGCTCGTGGTACGCTTATACTTATCCCTCGTCGATCGACCAATAGCCCTAGCTCCTAAAATTGTAGGCTTAGCGATTGATCAGACAATAGTCGACATACATTCAGGCCTCATTTGGTTTATAGGGTAGGAAAATCGTAGCAAAAGTACAGAGAACGTGCAACACAAAATCATAGCAGTGCAGAGACGTACTCCCTCCGTTCCAAAATAGATGACCTAGGCGGGCTAGTTTGGCCTAGTAGGTTTCAGTGATATGACGTGGTACAGTGTCGTCCAGTCTTCGCGTGTGGTAGCAGTATTGCGGGTACAGTAAGTTTTCTTGAAGAAGCGGAATTCAACGAAGTCATGATGATTCCTTCATCCGAACAACTTATAGTGGGAAAGGTTGGGCCTGCGATACGACCGGGGTAGACCAGGATAATTTTGTGCATGGCAGGTGGACCAGGATGGTCGACGTCCCACATGTCGGCGAATGGAAGTATTCTTTCCGATATAGAGGACGAGCAACGAGTATTCATTGTTTATTTTTGATGAAAGCTATTGTCTCCACTATTACTCCTTGACTTTGTCAATGCCTCTCTCTCCTCCACATAAGCGGGGACTACTTGCTATGCATGCAGCGGGCAGCTGTTGTCTTGAGGGGCCAGGGCGGTGAGAGCGGGCTCCGGAAGCGGTCCGGACTCCAGCATGGCCCACCTCACATTATCACCATATATTTCTTGGAGTCCGTGCGCGGCGGGCGGGCGATCTCTTCTCCCTCCCTCGTTTCTCTCTTCTCAGCCGACGCCCGTCGAGCGATTAGATTTCGGCTATCGACGGTTTATTCAATTACGGTCCCACATGTCAGTGAAACTGCAAGACAACACGTGTCCCCTCTTGTGAGCAGCATGCGAGTCGTACTGTCGGGGTTGCGACGCGTACGAGTCATAAGTGTGCCTCCTTTTCCTTTAGAACTTGCGAAGCGTAACACTTTCGCGTGATTGATCGATAGAAATCCAGAACAAAATGACGAGGGCGGTGCTTTCACGCTCGTTAGGCGGGCTAGTTCGAGTGATATGACGTGCTAGAATGCCGTCCACTTGCTCCATTTTTATGTAAGCAAGAGTTTACACTCTTACGCGGGAGGAGTGTGAAACACCGTGGATCTGATTTTGATCGAGGGATAACTGTTCCCTGCCAAATAATGGAGGATTGTTAGCGATTATAGCATGATAGTTAGGGCATCTCCAGCGCTGGCCCACAAATTTACACTGGCATCTGTCCGAGGACTTGGATGCCATCCGATGCTGCCTGCATACCTTTCGACAACTATATGAACTAACCAGATGAAATTCGTGCAAACAAAGCAAATTTCAAATTAACCGGATGAAATTCATTACATTTTGAAAACTTTTCCTACAAACTGGACGAAATTCATTACATATTTTGCACAAACCATACTAAACCTACTGTAAACCTAATCTAAACGATCGTCGGCGCCCGACCACCAAGTCCGGCCATGAACCCGAGAAAGCTGGCCATTGGCTTTGCCTCCTCCTCATCCGCCTCGATAACCTCCTCCTCCGGCCGGAGCACAAGGTTCTGAAGATTTCCGCCTCCACGTCGCCGTCAAGCGGCTAATCGGCCGCCGATGTTTACCCCACCAAGCTTGGCGTCGACTGAGTGGAGTAGCGGTGGCCTTCCCGGGACCAGAGCGGTGGCGACCTACCATGTACTACTCTTCCTCGCTGTCGGCTGCGCCTGCGCACGCGCTATGGCTTCGTGGTCGTGGCGGCGGAGGGCGGCCGGGAGGGTGCCGGCGATCTCCTTCGTTTGCTCCTACGATAGTACGTCAAAGAGAGCTTTGGAGCGCGCCCGGAGCGGAGCCGCCGATGTCCCTCGTCTGCTCCTATGATAGTACGTCCAAGAGAGCTTCGGAGCGCCAGGAGGCCATGGTTGAAGTGGTGCCGACAGAAGGAAGGGACCGGAGGAGAATAAGTGTGGGTCTTTGGCTATGTCTGGGAGCTGGGGCTCAAGTTAATATAGCGGGCAAATGGCAATGAGCCGCGGCAGACGAATGGACAACTAGTGCTGGAGTAGGTTTGTCGGGCGTGAATGCGGACGCTGCTTCAGTGACTTAACTGCAGATGCGTTTGGGTTACTGACATGTGGGCCCAACGAGCGTCTGGCTCGCATGTCAGTGACACACCAATTGCACCTGCAGTTAAGTCCGGTGAATGCGGCATTGACATTCTGGAGAGACGATGACCGTTTCAGGCGGGAAGCTCGCGCTAGCGATGGAAGGGGTTTCGGTGTGCAGTGCCACTAAGACCGGTCGCTCACGATAGTACATACTCCGTACCATACTACCATAGTACCCTCTCTAGCTTAGGTTGTTTTATAGATTGTCGTTGTGATGGACGACATACATGAGCAAGGCGGTCCGAGTATGACCGTTGGTGTTGAGCCAGGTGAATACATGCTCGGCATTCGCGTAGGCCTCCATCAAACGTCTAAACAGTAATGTCAGGCACCGCCGGGGCGCGCAGGTGATGGGCTCGCCGTTTGCATTGCGTCATGAGCAGGACTTTGATTTAGAGGGCGACGTGCATGCATTAGCATGCTTTGACAGCGTGAGCGTGAGTGTCTAACGTGAAGTATTTCATTTTCATTTGGCTAACGAGGGTGCGTTGCAGCGACGAGTCCGTGGTTTGATTCCCCACATACGCATAATTTTGGTTTTTACAGTATTTCTTTCTCCATTCACAGGTAGGCCCGCGTAGATAGATAAAGAACACGAGCTGATGAGGCACATGCGGACTATTTGACTGGTCAACCATACAAATACGGAGCTATACGCTGAGCCAGTGACCGTATAATCACCATATCTCGTATACAATGATCAAAGTGAGCTATCAAGACAAGTTCGATGACCGCCAATGCATTTTACTCAGTAATAAATGACCAGGATTGAAGGGGAATCCAAATTTGCTTTGTCTTTTGTCCTTGAGCTCTTGACAAACCAATGCACTATACGGTTGTCCGGCCACTCCACCCCAGAGCTCTCACCAAGTGTCGTTCATACCACCGCGCCGCACACTAACCGGTAAGGCAGCGATGGCATCCCGCCACGCCGAGTTCCTCGCCACCCACGACCGCACACAAAATGGTAGGGAAGCGATGGCATCCCTCTGTGCCGAGTTCATTGCCGCTCGCGACCTCACAACTATGTGGGAGGAATTTGAAGATGCCAAGGCCGAATGGGCGGTAGAGCAAGAGGTGGCCAAAGCCGCACAGAGGGAGCGGAAAAGTCAGAGAGCACTCAAGAAAAGAGAGGCCCGCCACTGCAAGAAAGAGAAGGATGCACGCACTGCTGCGGAGAGGTCGGCGGAGATCCAAGCACGATGGGTTGTCGCCGACAAAGCCGGGAAGGAGAACGACGGCGTCTGGCCAGCATGTGAGAAGTAGTAGTACTAGTAGTTAGTGTGTGTGTGTGTGTCTGTGTCTGAGTATGAGCAAGTACCAGTACTACTAGTTACTACTGTAGTTTTTAGAGCAAATTACCAGTACATTAGCCTAGACTAAATGGAAAAATTCCTGTCCTAAGCATCAAATGGCATCTCTTTCTCTATAGGAATTGAGATGCATGTCATCTCACTTCCTATGATTTTCATATTCCTATCCTATGAACGAAAGGAGGCCTATGTTGGAGTAAATACTGTAGCTAGCAGTACTACTGGTACAGTAGTTTTCTTCAAGAAGCGGAATTCAACGAAGTCATGATGGTTCCTTTGTCCGAGCAACTTCAAAGTGGGAAGTGGGACTGTGATTTGACGGCTCATTAGTCATTGTTACTGCGGCGCGACGACCTGGGTGACTCTCCCTTGGAGTTCTGCGTGCATGGCAAGTGGACCAGGATGGTCGACGTCCCACATGTTGGCGAACAGAAGTATTCTTTCCGATATCGAGGAGCAAGGAAACCGCGTGGTATAGTATCACTTCTGATTGGTTCGCAAAAAAATAGTATCACTGCCGATTTATAATTATTTTTTTATTTCTGATGAATGCTAGCGTTTCAACTCTTACGACGAAGGGTGCCAAACATGACACGTGCTGGATGTCCCACACGTCAGCGAAAGGAGTGGGACATGAACAGCGTGGTAGAGCCCAGCGTAAAAAACAGCGTGGTAGAGCGTCTCCACTTCTTCCACTTTTGGGTCAAAGACCACACGTAGTAGTACTTAGTGGTATGAACGATACAAAGTGCGACCTGGAGAGAAAGACACGTCTAGTTGGAAGGTCTCAGGACATACACGTTACAAATATAAAAGTTAATATGTCGCTCCAACTAATATAGTAGTAGTAGAGTACTTAGGCACGTACTCCATAACATCACCATGCATTGCATGTACAACATTTAGTGGTAGTACGTAGTAAGAGACAAATGTCGCCCAAGAGTTCCCTTCTTGACCTACTTTTGGGTGTTTGGTAGAGTGTATGGAGGGTGCATGAGTCCACACTAGTTTAGCACAAATACACTAGAAGCATGCATGAAGAGAGCATGCATGAAGAGGGGTGTTGAGTTGAGCATGCATGAAGAGGGAACAACTATGCTGAGACGAGAACGCAACCAAACACACCCTATATGCCACGCATGTTCGTACCATTTGTGCCTTTCTACTTCATTACTGCGCTACATTACTCAGGTTCGTACGTCCACTCCTGGGTACATGTCCGTCTCATACTTCCAGTCCCACATGTTCTTCATATAGATGGAACGATCTTGCATAACACGTGCACCTTGATTCTAGATGTCTCGCGTGTTGGCAAAAGGATGAACAAAGCTCACGTAAAAAAATAGAGTGGAAGAACATAGATTCCGGACGACCGAGAAGGAGCAAGGAACCTCGTGGTGGAGCGTCTGCACTCATAATATTTAATATTATTCAGCGATATAAAATTAACCAATCATCTCCACAGTGGACTGGAAGAGTATGAAACACGGCAGCCCAGTGTAGTTACATCATACTAGTACATGGCTAACCCACGCTATCACAATATTTCTTGGCTTCTGTGCGACACCTATCTCTAGTAATCCAGCAACCTGTATTGCTTCTCCCTCCTCGTCTCTATCAAAGTGCGGCGGGCTGGCGTTTCTGCCGTCTATTGAGGTTGGTTAACTGTCACATGTTAGCGACATGCCAAGAGCATTCTAAAAAAATTTCCTTTCACGTTCCGTTTTCAAAAAGAAAAAAAATCCTTTCACGTACGAATTTGCCTATATGCTTTGAGCAACTTGCATGTCCTATACTGCTCCTGTTTAATACTCTAACTTAGCTAGAGGTTAGACTAACTCATGACTAACCCTGAACTAACTATAGCCAAATAGGTGTTTGGGTGACAGGTTTAGATTGACAATAAATGCACTTCATGGAGAGAGAAAAGTGATTTTTCAGTGGTGCCAATGAGAACTATCTCCAGTTAGCACCTCTTGGGTGGGATAGTTTTTTTGGTGGGTTCGATGCAACTTGCTCCAATTTAAACCCTCATGCTTGGATACTTTAGGGCTATTTGAGCCCCAACTAGCTCAAACTAACTCTAACCCATGGATCCAAACAGGGCCTATGGCCAGTCTCGACGCGGAGCAGTCGCATGCACCGGGAAGCGGCGCTCTCTCGGCCGTCGCGCCACTTCAAAGCCGGCGCCAGTGAGAGGTCGCCTCTGCTCTGGCCGGGCATTAATGCGGCACTGAAGCTCCAGGGCAATGCTGACCGTTTCACGTGGGAAGCGCGCACTGGCAAGGGAGTATAGGTTTTGAACCGTTTCAGGTGTAGTACTGGTAGTTTGCAAAACTACTCAATTATTGCACTCAGTTTCCAAAGAAATTATGGTAAAAAACGTTACTCCACAGCCCGCTTCCCTTCTCCTTCCTCTTCCATCGCCCGCGCACGTCTGCGGGAAGTGACCGGTCAACCCTTATATAGGAGTGCTAGCACAAAAAGATGCATGCATGACCACTAAAATTTCCATATTAAAGCGCCGCTCCGGCGGGAGTATGGCGTATGTTGTTACCTTCGGTCGGCCCATGGCTACCGGGCGACGGCAACCAGAGAAAAGGCGGCGGGAGGGGAATGAATGCAGCTACTGTTTGGGTTCGCCTTCCAGCTTAAATAAATGCGCAGCATCACGTGTACCCGTGGGTGCACAAATTGTAACATACTCGTGTCTGCTTAAGTGGGCGTCACGTAACTGGTGTGTGTGTGTGTGTGAGAGAGAGATTCTGAGAGACAGAGTGCGTGTGTGTGACTCTACTCTTCAGACATGTACTCAACCTTTTGCATCGGGATATAAGTATAATGGTATTTACTTTAGCTAGTGATTTACGTGGCCATGTTAACATGGTTGTGTCAAAAAATGTCACTTCCAGCTCGTGATTTGCGTTATAATTACAAGCAAGATTCTCGTGCATTGCACGGAACATCAATATGCATTTTTTTACAAAACACATGTTGTGATTGACCCATGCAGGAGTAATCCCATGTGTAAAAACTAATGATATCTCGAGAATTTTATCAGAAAACTGGTATCTCGAGAATGTCATCAAAAAAATGAAAGATGAGAGATAAGGCGAGGAGGAGTGGAGCGTGGTGGTGACTGGTGGTTGGAATGGGCGGATGCATGGGTATGGACGGCGCCGGCAGGCAGTAGCGGCCACCATGCATGCTAGATTGTTCCAGAGACTTATTCCTTCTTTAATTGCTGAGCAATGAGGTTGCGGGAGATAATGATGTGGAGAGAGGTGCGGGTATCTTTTGTAAATTATCATAGTTTGCTTTCTATCCGTCAGATATAGATCATACGGTCTGTATTACAAGATGGCAGGCACACCATCATTGCCAACTCGTTTTTTATAAGGGTACAGATGATAAGTTTGCTGACTACTAAAGTAAAGTGGAATTTGTCCATGTTATGCAAGTAAATAAAGGTGACTATTTATCATACGGGTAAGGTTGGATGAAGGGTGGTAGGAACAAATGCTCCGCCTAGAGCATGTGTGTGTGAGATGGAGTCTTAGTGTGTGTGTGGTGTGTGTGTGTGTGTGAGAGAGAGAGAGAGGAGAGAGAGATGGAGTCTTAGTTTGTGTGTGTGTGTGTGAGAG
>NC_041383.1:437956992-437970772 GCF_002162155.2 Triticum dicoccoides
AGCTAGAAGGAGATTGTTAAGTGTGAGTGTGTGTTTTACCCATCCAGGCAGAAGTTATGTGCACAAAAGAGGAGAACGATTCGATGTGGCGTTAGGATTGAGGGTAATTAACTACGTATGGAGACATAGAGACCTTGAACATGCATGTGTGAGAGGTATACATGTATACATGGGATGTGTATGTGTGTGCGCGCGCATGATCGAGATAAAAGAAAGAAGACATAAGTCATAAGATCAACGACATGGGAGAGACGGATCGGTATGACAATATGCATGCATGTGAGAATGCAGGGAAGAAGGCCCGACAATTGAGCATGTGTTTTTGTCTTTAAGAGATAGTGGCGTGGGCTGGAGCATGCATCTATGGTGAGCAGAGGGGGTGAGGCGCAACGATTGTGCAAAAGAGATTAACCTATAAATGAATATGTATGGAGAGACATATATAGTGTGGGTGATAGGAAGCAAGACTCCGTGCGAGAAAGAAATGTTGACCGAGAAACTACAGATAGATACAGAGATGGAGATGCTAGCTAGAGGGACATCCGTTAGTTTGGGTGTTGGAGATGACCGTCGGGTGGTTCAAAGGGTGAATTTATATATGTGTGTGAGATGGCACTTGACTGCATGTAGAGAGAAACATATGTAGTGTGCGTGATAGGAATCAAGAGTGAGGGCGAGAAAGAAGGTTGATGGAGAAATAGATAAATAGAAAGATAAAGATGCTAGCTAGTGTGCGTTAGAGATAGGAGTCGAGTCGATCAGAAGGCTGGGTTATGTGTGTGTGAGATAGAGAGATAGAGAGAGGGTGCATGTGAGTCACATACAAACAGATATCAGAGAGAAATGAGATCCGGAGAGACGGAGTTTTATGTCTGCGAGAGAGAAAGATATTTCACAACGAGAGTGATAGCTAGAGAGACATATGAGGGAACGTAAGATATCTCTAGCGAGAGAGGGTGTGTGTGAGCGACATACAAGAGAACAATGGAGAAATATGAGACCCTGGGAGACAGAGTTTGTGTTTCTGTGTGAGAAAGAGATATTGAAGAGGAAGAGTCGTAGGTTCTCATATCTAAGGAGCGAAAGACATCTCTGTATGAGGGGTGTGCGAGTGGCACAATGGGAATAGTAGAGATAAATGAGACCCCGGGAGACAAAGTTTTGTGTTTGTGTGAGAGAAAGAGATTCCACATGGAGAATCATAGTTAGAGACACATAGCAGGGAGTGAGATATACTTAGAGAGAGACAGAGTGATGAAGGTCAAGGGAGAGAGTACCGTCAGTGTGTTACGAAGATAAAAGATCATTGTTGACATACAGGTAGCACGAGAGATACCTGAGAGATGATGAACGCGTATAGGTCCAGAGAGATAGTCCTATATAAGCATGAGTGGTAGCTATATGAGACGAATATCTGGATTAAAGGGGATTCAAATATTTATACTGGAGATCATGACATCGATAATATCATAACGCAAATTGGTGTATCAAACATGCATATTCATTTGAATTTGGGCACACGTGTAATGTTATATAGTTTATCAATATTGGTGATCCATAGATTCTTCTATTACAAACAATGCATGGTTTATATGCAATTAATGTCTAAACGAGATTACACTATATGTTGCATGTGTGAAACACATTATACATGTTTGAGAAGTTAAAAAACCCCGCATGAAACACACATTAGATGGAGACAGTTAGCAAGGAATGCATACATTGGATTTCAACATAAAGTGGTTTCAAATATTTGAAAATCCAAATTGATGAATACAACCTTATGAATCTGAGATCATGCCATTTGTAAACCATATTTATGTATAAATGGTGTTGTGCTTTTGAAAGTATATATAAAAAAATGATATATATATAGAATGTAATTCCAATTGAAAATGGATCACGCCCGAAAAAATAGAATACAGACGGGATTCTAATTGAGTTGGCACGATAAACATGCACTGTGCAAAATTTGAACGAAGCGGGGAAAGTCGCAGTAACCGCCCGAAACCAAAATCTGCGAGATGGAAATCACTACTGCCTATCCCTGCCACGCAAAGCCTATCTGCTGGATTTCTATAGGTTTCAATAGGGGTAGGTTTGTAATTTCACCCAAACATGACATAACCGCCTATCACCCGGATTCATACACGGTGGGCACCAAAACACAGTGTGCCCTCGGCCGAAATCGACTCCCTCCCCGATTCATATTCATACATGGTGGGCGCCAAAAACAAACTCCCGTCGGCAAATATTCGGTGTATGCGAGATTACCGTCCTATCCCCAACCGACTAATGTTGCTATGATGTAGTAGAAATTTGAAACGGGGGCTAAGTTTGTAAATTTCCTCGCATTTGAGACAAGCGTGCCCTGAATACATGGTTCCCCCCTTCCTCTCTACCTCCCTTGTCCCCATTCGTACTCCGTGGGCGCCAAAACACCCTCTCCACCCCACCCTCCTCCATCCGCCACCGTCCGCCACCCCATCCACCACCGTCCTCCTCCACCATGCCGGAGCTGATACCCCAACGCTGCCGTCCATTACAAGAGATCGACCTCTCTCATCCACGCCTTCGGACCGGGATCCTTGCATCCCGTCCTCTCGCTTCATCCCCGCTGTCGTCCACCTTGCCGGCGCCGCTCCTACGATCGTCTCATCCATTGCGCCCCGCCGCCACCATCTACCCTCCTAGATCTGCTTCCACGCCGACAGCCATCGCTACCGCAGCACCGTCAAATTCTCAGCAGATGCGTACACGGCGCCGCACCAGAGGCGGTACTCTTTCGTATCTGCTCAACTTACTTATCACAGCAAGAAAATAGATCGCCACTGCTTTACTCTGATTTCTTGTATTGGTTGCGAAGTTGCCTTTGTCCGATTTGCACCTTCAGATCCGCCATGGCACGCTCAACACTATACTCCCAATGCTTATGGTTTTCCCCTTTTATATTCCACACTAGTTAAATCATAGTAGACTAAATTTCAAAATTTTGTCAGTCGATTTTTCAGAGCTCGCCGGAGTTCTCCGGTGCGATCCAAGGGGCTCGGGTGGTTGTGGGGCCTCGCCGAACGAAGAAAACTCGACACGGGTGGGGGGTGGGGGTGGCGGAGGAACACAGGCGATGGGGGCCGGTGGTCCGGCCGGCGGCCCGTGCGGTGTTCTGTATGGGAAGAATCAGAGACGAGGAAGAAGAAGGGTTAGGAGACGTAGGATGTTCATCCAACCGCCTGAAATGGTCGAGAGACAGCTGGGAGTTGCATTCTTAATGCGCTATGCCAACATTTTATTATCCAAAATCTGCTTGCTCTTCTTTACCATGTTCGATAGAGTTGGCCTGTACGTGATCGATAGGCTTTCAATTACGGCAATACAACACCGTATTTTCAAGCCATTTCCACTTTCCCGATTTATATATCGTGGTTATGGTGTTCCCCTGTTATGTACACTATGATCTGCCTAGTTGTTGTGTGCTCTTGTTATGATGGTTTGGCAATAAACTCTCTATACAGTATATTATGAACCTATCATCTGCCAGCTATCCTTACTTCTAGAGCCTATTTTTTTGTGTACTTGTGCCAGATTATATAAATGCAAGCACCATATTACAGCACACATGAGCTCTCTCATCAGAATCCAGTGATAGCACATAAGTGTTTACAGGGGCGCCCCTATATTAGAATATCATCTGCATTACAAAGATAATCTCACAACTATTTATGTTTTCATGGTTCTCAGATATTATACGCAATTACAGTGAATATCAGAATCCGCGCATCAGAAGAATATTGTGGAACACTGCAATGACTTACAAAATTGGCACCAAGGCATTGAGTGCCATTCTAGAAGCAATGAAACTCGTACGCTCCCCACCTGTTGATTCTTGTTCAGAATATCATCCTAATGACTATTCTAACCTCGAGGAGTCAAAGGCAGATGGCCTGTCCTGTTCACCCATCAAGGTGCATGTTCTAATTTGGCAAGGTTTCATTGATTGCGCGTATCTTGCATATGTTGTCTTGCATTTCTTCTACTTTGTTGCACCGCCATCTGCTCAGTTTACTCATCATATAACTGAAGATGCCATGCCCATCCATTATCAATACATATTCCATCTATCATCATACCATGTTTTTCCACTTAAATGATGTTCTTGTGCATCAAACATCAAAAAGGAAGAGGGTGATTGCCGAACCTGAAGGAGCACCAGCAAAGTTCTTGAAAAACGTGGTGGTGCCGGAGAAATCAGACAGCGCCCCACTTATATTGGTTGTACAACCAGTGATACAAAACATAGGACCGACTCCAACAGACTGTACCCATACTTCACTGGCCACACCACTAGCCCCACCACACAGGACCTGCACTCCAGCAAAAGGTATGTTGATTTCATTTGCCATAGCACCAGCCGTACCACAGAAAAATCCCACTCCAGCAAAAAGTACAGCAAGTCCACCGGCCGAAGACCTATTCCAAGTGCAGAGACAGCCAATTCCTGCAGATTGGAACCCCATTCCATTTATTCCCAGTTTAAAAGACAATGCTTCCAATGTTGTTAGGGACTACGTGCATATATTCCCATCATGGGAAGATTATAGTGAAGACAAACACCATTTTCACATCTTCCTGTCCAACTTACGTGTAAGTGCTATTATTCATGGTTATTATTTTCCTGTTTTTTGCTGATCGAACACATCAATGATTTACATTACATTGTTGTAACTAGGCGAGGGTCAATCTGGATAGTCATGACGAGCAAAGCTTGCTTGTGCTTTTCAAGGAAGCATTGCAGCAGTATCGGTGTTACCTGAGGAAATCACACTTTGATGGCAAGTCTATAAACGAATTTCCGGTGAAGTCTCCTGTGCTAAATTTAGAAGACATTGAATGGAAAAACCTTGTTATGCACTGGTCTCATTCCCAGGATGAGGTACTGTCTATGAAATCACATGACAATTTGAAATTCTACTTTTCTGCATGTGCCTTACGGATCTTTTTTGCAGGAAATCTACTCGAAGAAGAATTCCAGTTTGAAAAGAACGATAGGATATTGCAAATATGTTGCCCGCTGCTTTGCTCTTGTTAGTACCTGTTGTCCTGTATCACTGTACTTGCATACATACCTGGTTATTATGTGACAGCAGTATGCATGATAGCTTTCTTATCAATTGTTCGCTCCAAATTATCTGATCCGTATGAATCGTTACACTAGTGTAGAATATATCCAATGCCAATGATTTTTTTTAGCTCTGCATTGTTCTTGTAAGTACATGTTGTCCTTTATCAGTGTACTTATATTGACAGGTAGTTGTTCATGTACCATCACTCTGCAGCTTATTTTCCTTTGCCCTCCATTTTCTACACATCAGATCTATATTTACTCTTACCATAAGGTTGGTACTGAAGAAGTTTAGTTGTGCATTGCTCTTGGCTGTGCCTTTTGCCTGTATCGCTGCACATACATTTATAGCTACTTGGTTATGTAGCATCACTCTTCATCTTATCTTAAATATTCTCCATTTTTTCGTATATTATCACATCTATATTTACTCTTAACAAAATGTAGAATAAAGGCAATGCTTATGAAGAAGATTATGTGCTAAACTTCTTGAATTGCCCCCCCCCCATCAGCATGGACAAGGGCTTTATAGAGCCTGTCTTCACCAGTAATGTAAGTTTGTCCTTCTCAAGCCTTCAAACTTTGTTGTGTATATTTGGTTAGGCATGACTGCAACAGCTGTTTACTTTTGGTGTTTGCATCAAAATGCATGTTTAAAGTTTATTATGTAGTTCATAAACAAAAGTTTGTCCTTCTCAATTTAAGTTTTCAGTTGTACAACCAAGTTCCTTCTTCATACCATGTAAATTAAACTATACAGAGCAAGTGATCCTCTTTTGCACTACATGTATGCTTCTATTCTTCATCCGTAATCCAGTGGTGTGGTGAACCTACCCACTACATCACAATGTCATATTCTGCAATGTCTTAACTATGAACAATGTCATATCATTCTACTATTATTTAAACCGTCTCTTTATTTGCCAATCTGAAATGGGATAAATTGACAGCACACTAACCATTGATACTTATAAGTTCTTGATCTGTAATCCAGTGGTGTCGTGAAGCTACCAACTCCTTCACAATGTCATTTCCTGCCATGTCTTGACCTGAACAATACCATATTGTGTTAATGCAATTTTAAACTGTGTCACTTTACTCGTTAGTAAGAAATGTGATGAATTGTGAGCACTGATACTTTTATGTGCAAACCTGTCATCTGTCTTCTTGTTTATCTTTCAGAGCGAGGGAGATATAAGTGTTGAACAAGCGCAGTCTCATCATCTTGCTCAGCTGCTTGCGCTGCAGCTCTCCAGCAGGGCTAACCTTTCTTGAACTCTATTGAAGTGATGTCGGTTTTGTATATTATTTTGTCGGAGAGTTTATTTGCACGGGTGGCGATCTTTGATGCCCATTGTATGTAATCTGCTGTCTGCTTGTGCTTTATTATCATAGTGGCGAACTTTGATGCCCTGTGGATGTAATATGCCGTAATTTCTTTATTGTATAGTCTAGGTTTTTTCTTATTCACGATGCTGCAGTTATTTTACCGTATATATATCCTGTCTTTGCAGTAAACCGGCCAAACCGTAAAATTACGGTACATAATCGGGCCGTCATGCAATCACGATGTATGATCCGCATCATGGGCCCCGTCAAATTGGCCCACTAGTAGATTTGGGCCTTTAATAGGCCGAGTAACCCCCAGCCCTCTTTTCGCAAGAAAACTCAATGGGCTTTTAGGAGGCTGAGAAGTGGGTTGGGCCTGAAACGTGCCGAATAGCTCACGGGCCGGCAATAGCCAGAAATGGACCCCGGCCCATGATTGTGCGAATCAATTCACGGGCTTTTAACAGGCCAAAGTTGTCTCGGTCCTTGTTTGGCCCAATCAGATATCGGCTGCGAGCAGGCCGGATGCAAACCGGGCCATAGTTAGGCCCAACTATATGACGGGCTTTTAACAGGCCGAAATTAATATAGGGACAAAACGTTAAATGGGCCCTTAACAGGCCGAAACTAATACCAGGCCGAATTACTAAATAGGCCTTTAGCAAGTGGGCCCAAAAGCATAGCGTCCAGTTAACGGGCCGAATCTGATATGGGCCATAATTGAGCGCAAAGCCTCTTAAAGGGCCGGACCTGATCTAGGCCATGATTTGGCCCAGAAAGTGGGAGGCTTTTAACGGGTCGGATCTTATATGGGCCATTATTAGGCCAGGAACGTGGCAGGCCATTAATGGACCGGATCAAATATGGGCCGCATTTGGCCCAAAACATGGCAGCCAGTTAATGGGCCGGCCTACTAGGGTCCTCAAAATCTTGTGGGCCTACAGCTGGGCCGACCCGTTAATGTCGGTGAAATCTCATGGGCCTTTAGCTAGGCCGGCCCATTATGATCCGCAAGAATTTTGTGGGCCTTTACCTGGGCCAGCCCATTATGGCACACAAAAATCTTGTGGGCCTTTACCTGGGCCGGCCTATTATGGCCCGCGAAATCTTGTGGGCCTTTAGTTGGGCCAGCCCATTATGGTCCGCAAAATCTCGTGGGCCTTTAGCTGGGCCGGCCCATTATGGTCCGCAAAATCTTGTGGGCCTTTAGTTGGGCCAGCCCATTTAAACTTGATGGGCCATGCCACGTGTCGACGTATCATAGGCGCCTTCTGTCCAATGAGTGGATGACATCTGTCCCAATGATGAGCCGACACGTGTTTCCTCCAGCCAATGATGATTTTACACGTGGAAAATCCCCATTGGTCGGGGCTGTTAACGGGTTATCGGATCCAAAACCCAACCCGATAGCTTAACGGCGTTCCGTTACAGTGGATGCCACGTGTCGGTCACCCTTGACGAAAGCACTTCTATGACGCGCGATTTATCGTCATGGAAGTGGACACTTCCGTGATGATAATTTTGGTAATGTCATGGAACACTTCTACGACAGCACAGGTATGACTATCTTGATTCTGTCGTAAAATCGTCATGGATGTACATGCATGACAAAAAACGCGACCTACTGTGACAAACACGTATCATCACGGAAGTGTATTTTTTTGTAGTGCATCCTTTTTCTTCGATGGCTTAGGAGGGAAAGGCATGGGTTTCTGAACCCATGGTTCTCTTTCTTTACCGTGCTTCCTAGCAACGAAGTTTGTCTTATCATAACGTTGATTCTTTGATTGTGGGTTATCATGATCAACAACAGGTTCAATCTCTACCTCATTATTGTTGCTAGGTTGAGCATCAATATGAACATCATCATTAACATTATCACTAGGTTCATGTTCATTACCAGATTATGTTTCAGCATCAGAAATAGATATATCATTGGGATTCTCGTGTGTGTCTATAATAGGTTCACTAGAAGCATGCAAAGTCCTATCATTTTTTTCTTAGAAGGACTAGGTGCATCAATATTAGTTCTCTGAGAATCTTGCTCAACTCTCTTAGGGTGGCCCTCAGGATACAAAGGTTCCTGGGTCATTCTACCACTTCTAGTCATAATTGTAACAACATTATCATTGTTCTTATTATTTAATTCATTGAGCAAATCATCTTGTGCTTTAAGTACTTGTTCTACTTGAGTGGTAACCATGGATGCATGTTTACTAATAAGCTTAAGGTCACCTTTAACTCTAGACATATAATCACTCAAGTGTTCAACCATATAAGCATTACGTTTCAATTGTCTACCAACATAAACATTGAAGTTTTGTTGTTTAACAATGAAATTATCAAACTCATCCAAGCATTGACTAGCAGACTTATTACGAGGAACATCACCTTCATCAAATCTATAGAGAGAATTTACCTTTACTACCCGTGTCGGGTTATCAAGACCATGTATTTCTTCAATAGGTGGTAAATTCTTAACATCTTATGCTTTAATACCATTTTCTTTCATAGATTTCTTTGCCTCTTGCATATCTTCAGGACTGAGAAATAGAATACCCCTTTTCTTCGGAGTTGGCTTAGGAGTTGGTTCAGGAAGTGTCCAATCATTATCATTACTCAAGATATTATTCAATAGCAATTCAGCTTGCTCAACAGGTCTTTCCTAAAAACACAACCAGCACAACTATCCAGGTGGTCTCTGGAAGCATCAGTTAGTCCATTATAAAAGATATCAAGTATTACATTTTTCTTCAGAGGATGGTCGCAAAGCATTAAGTAATCGGAGAAGCCTCCCCCAAGCTTGTGGGAGACTCTCTTCTTCAATTTGCACAAAATTAAATATTTCCCTTAAGGCAGCTTGTTTCTTATGAGTGGGGAAATATTTTGCAGAGAAGTAATAAAGAATATCATGGGGACTACACATACAACCAAGAGCAAGAGAATTAACCAATATCTTAGCATCACCCTTTAATGAGAAAGGAAACAATTTAAGAATATAGTAATAACGAATTTTTTCCTCATGAGTAAATGGGGTGGCTATATCGTTCAATTTAGTAAGATGTGCCAGAACAGTTTTAGATTCATAGCCATAAAAAGGATCAGATTCAACCAAAGTAATTAACTCAGGATCGACAAAGAAATCATAATCCTTATCAGCAACACAGATAGGTGAAGTAGCAAAAGTAGGGTCATATTTCATTCTAGCATTCAAAGACTTTTCTTTCAACTTAGCTAACAGTTTCTTAAGATCATATCTATCATTGCAAGCAAAAAGGTCTCTAGCAGTTTCTTCATCCATGACATAACCCTCAGGCACAACACGCAATTCATATCTAGGGGGAGAATCTTCATCATCACTTTCATCAATATTATCAGTTTCAATAATTTCATTCTCTCTAACCCTAGCAAGTTGTTCATCAAGAAATTCAACTAATGACACAGTATTATCAAGCATAGAAGTAGTATCATCATAAGCATCATGCATAGCAGAAGTGGCATCATCAATAACATGCGACATGTCAGGATCAATAGCAAGTACAGGTGTAGGTATCACAAATTTACTCATAAGAGAAGGTGAATCAAGTGCAGAGCTAGATGGCAGTTCCTTACCTCCCCTCGTAGTTGAGGAAAAATCTCAGTTCTTTCATCTTTCAATTTCCTCATGGTGATCGGCAGATATAAATCTCAAGTGACTCAAAGAATAAAGTTATGCTTCCCAACAACAGCGCCAGAAAAAGGTCTTGATAACCCACAAGTATAGGGGATCGCAACAGTTTTCGGGGGTAGAGTATTCAATCCAAATTTATTGATTCGGCACAAGGGGAGCCAAAGAATATTCTCAAGTATTAGCACCTGAGTTGTCAATTCAACCACACCTGAAAGACTTAATATCTGCAACAAAGTATTTAGTAGCAAAGTAGTATGGAAGTAACGGTGACAGTGGCAAAAGTAATACTGGCAGTTTTGTAGCAATCATAACAGTGGCAACGGAGAAGTAACATAACAAAGATCAATATGTGAAAAGCTCGTAGGCAATGGATCAATGATGGATAATTACGTCAGATGCAATTCATCATACAACAGTTATAACATAGGGTGACATAGAACTAGCTCCAGTTCATCAATGTAATATAGGCACGTATTCCGAATATAGTCATATGTGCTTATGGAAAATAACTTGCATGACATCTTTTGTCCTACCCTCCCGTGGCAGCGGGGTCCTATTGGAAACTAAGGGATATTAAGGCCTCCTTTTAATAGAGTCACTAGTAGAAAAGGGGGCATCTGTCCCGGTTCGTAAGGGCCTTTAGTCCCGGTTCATGAACTGGGACTAATGGGTCGTTACTAATACCTCCCCACTTTAGTCCCGGTTCAAACACGAACCGGGAAAGATGTGCCTCCATGTGGCCGGTGCGCCGAGGCCAGTGAGGGGGGCCTTTGGTCCCGGTTGGTGGCACCAACCGGGACCAAAAGTCGTTCTTTAAAAAAAAGTGGTTGCTTTAGGGGTTTTGGGGGTTATTTTTAGGTTGTTATTAGCTAGCTAATAGAGAGAAGTGTCCTCTCTTATATCTTCGTCCTTGGTTTACCAACGCTGCTTCTATGTTCATTTCACCCGCTGATATAATAACTCATCCATGCTCGCATCATACATCATCAGATATAATAACAAGTCCTACTAATCATGCATCATCATACAACTTCTACTCGTTATTAATAATAAGTCATACGATCATCATCCTCATAGTCATCGAACCCAACCCTACATAATTGTTCTTAGCACATGATCATCAGTATCAGGTAGGACCTAAACACCCTTAAGGTAAAATAGCATAAAATAATATAGACCCTGACTCTCCATTATGAAGAATGGAGATCATCCTGTCTCCAATTCTTGCCCTTCGCTGCCTTTTGCTTCCAAGAAGCTCCTTACGACTGTCCATACATTTTTTCCATTCTTTGATTGTCATGTCTCCACTTCTTTTAGAAACCCGGTATGGACAGTTCAGATTCGTAGGAAGACCTGGTTGTATGTTCAAAACATGAAGGGTACCGTGCGTATACATCAGATGAGGCACACAATCATTCAGGATTATCTGTTGAAAAACATAGTAATAACTTCGTAGTTAGCAATGATGTACTAGTTTTAGGAGTGTGCAAAAAGATGCACGGATGTCATAATAGTAAAAACTCTTACCAGGGTATCTCCATGGTAGTTACCGTAGTTCAACACGTGCACTAGTGGCACGTATTGACCATAAGGTTGAGGAGTTCGATTGTATACATTGTAATTCTCAAGATCAGTACAAAATGCGATTAGATGATTTTTCTCCGTATAAGTTAATTCGGAGCCATCGGTATAGTGGGTTTTTGTCTACCATCTTCTGCACATTCTTTGAAGAATGAAAATAAGCTGTCAATGGAAATAAGATGTCAACTATTTTGAAATAAACTATATAAATTACTTAATAACTATGTTAAGCTCACATGGGGGAAGAATTTGAGGTGTATCCACAAGGACCCAAATCGAAGGTCTCTCTTGCTCGATTGTAGGATCACCAAGATCCATGGTGACAAGCATACCCTCATCAAAACCATACATCTTGCAAATTGCTTCCCAATTTTTTCAACCAAAATGGGTTACACTCTCAGCATTGTACAGCTTTACTTGAAAATCCACACCATGATGGGTACTTAGGACAATTTTTTTGGTTTCCATACTTTCATGGTCTTCAAAACCCATCCTCTCCAAGACATAGCGTCTTGCATAGCATGGGATAAGCTAGTCGAATTGGAAAAAGGATGAAAAATACATGTTAAAATAGTTGAAGTCATGCTTAATTACGAAAAAAACTATTGTCGTCGTTGCGTACCGTATGAACATCGAAGGTCTCCTCGAGCTTAATGCTGAAGCGCCGATCTTCGTCCAGCTCAATGAACCTGTCGCACATACCTCGGTCGTCGTGTCACCAGTCGCACTCCCCCGGGTGGTTTTCGTCGTCCAAGTACGACATTTCCGGCCTATGTTTATAATTCAAATATTAAACTAGATCATTATTATTAATTATGGGTTGACTATCGGTGATGTACGTAGCTCCTCCTTTCATTCCCGAGTGCATTATTACACCAAATTGTCTAGCACACGGGAATGAAGGAGAACTTTTCCAATATAATATGAGCATTCAATAAGCAAAACCAAATCATAAAATAAGCAAAACCAAATCATAAAATAAAGTAGTATTCAAATTAGCATGCATTCAATAATTATAAGCAAAGGTACATCATCTCTTGGTGTCTGTACATCGTCGAATATTATCACTAATATAGCATCACTAATACAACTAGAACCGTAGCGCCCGACGGGTATCGTCGCGGGCGGTGGACACCCAAAGATAAGGAACCATCACAGGATCATAGCTCCAGTGAGATCCCTGAAGAACCTGCCAGGTATTGTCGAACCTGCCCTCCAATGCAACCATGTAGCGACGGACGTGCTTGTCCTCCTCGCTGACACGGTGACGTACCACCTCCGCGGTGCCCGGAAGCCTCGGCACCGTCACTGGCCCACGCGACCGCCACCAAACAAGGATTGGGTCAACAACGGGCTGCCTCCTCACCAACCTACATTCCCCGAAAGGTAGCACCTCCCAATACCAGCCCGGCTGAGCCCAGTCCCGAACATGGCCCTGATCAAACAGGCCTCCACCGCCGAGTCGACGACGATGAGGATGCGGTATAGGCATCGCCGACGTCGATGCGGGAACTACTTCTATATATAGTTAAATAAAGTAGGTTTATTAATTAAATCAACTAGCTAGTTCAACTACTAAGCACTTACTATAAATAAATAAAGAAGTACTTACTAAAAACAAACTACTTCTATATATAGTAAAATAAAGTAGTTTATTAAATCAACTAGCTAGTTCAACTATATATAAAGCACTTACTATAAATAAAATAAAGTAGTACTTACTAAAAATAAACTAATATTTTTCTAACTAATTATATTAAACACTTTCTCTTCTTTGCATATATATGAACATACAAACATGCATATTTAACAATAATATCACCAAAAAAATCTATTAACAGAAAAAAATCTAACACAATATGAACAAATTAATTACACAATATGAAAAAAAATCTAACAGAAAAATCTATGAACTACACATCTAAATTACTACACATCTAACAAAAAAATCTATGAACTACAAAAAAATCTAAACAAAATCAAACAAAATCTAACAAAAATCATAAAAAGTTGCTCACGGCGATGGCGAGGTGCGGCGCGGGGTGGGGCGGGGCGGTGACGGTGTCAGGGCGGCAGGGGAT
>NC_041383.1:437971303-437972293 GCF_002162155.2 Triticum dicoccoides
CGGCAGGGGACGACGACGTTGGGGCGGCGCGGGCCGGGGCGGCGTGGGACGGGGCGGCATGGGGCTCGGGCTGGCTCGGGCAGCCTGTCGGCGTCGAGGATGGATTAGCCGCCGTCAGGGGAGAGGAGGAGAGGAGGAGAGATCGAAGTGGGGATGTGCGGTTCTGAAATTTTCCTAAGTGCTACTTAAATAGCAAGGGCTTTGGTCCCGGTTCGTGGCACAAACCGGGACCAATGCACCCTTTAGTCCCGGTTGGAGCCACCAACCGGGACCAAAGGCCTCTTTTCAGCAGCCCAAAGGGCGGGAAACAAAGACCTTTGGTCCCGGTTGGTGCCCCAAACCGGGACAAAAGAGGGGCATTGGTCCCAGTTGGTGCCACCAACCGGGACTAAAGAGGGACATTGGTCCCGGTTGTTGCCACCAACCGGTACCAATGGACCCGTCTAATTACTTATTTATTTTCTGTAGCTGTTTTTAGTTAATTCTTTCTGCAGCTGTTTTTTAGTCCCACCTCGCCAAGCGAGAGGCACTCGCAGCGGTTTATAAGCCCTGAGTGCAGAGACAATGAAGAAGAGGCTCAATGCTCACCTGCACTAAGCCTTCAGGAATAGGGTAGACTGCACGGAGCTATGTGCAGTGCAGTTTACACTATTCCGACAGGCTTGAAGCTAATTAACGAGCATTGCGCCTCTTTTTTAGTTTTAATGACTTATTACAACTCAGAAAAGAAAAAAAACTATATAAAAAACTACTCAGAAAAAAATAGAAGAAAAAATAGTTTTGATTAACTTTACTAAAAAATGAGCATAGATGCTTATTTTTAATGACTTATTACAACTCAGAAATAAATAGAAAAAAATAAATATAGCAGAAAAGAAAAAAACTATAAAAAAAACTACTCAGAATAAATAGAAGAAAAAATAGTTCTGATTAACTTTACTAAAAAAAGAGCATAGATGCTTATTTTGAATGACTTATTACAACTCAGAA